>NW_019100627.1:5731-37135 GCF_001856785.1 Myzus persicae | reverse complement strand
CCATGCCCCCCTTCCCATTTTTATTTTTAAATTTATATTCTATAATATTTTTTATAATTTTTTTCATATTGATTCTTACAAGTCATTTGCCTGCGGGCGCCAATGCCCCCCTTCAATTTTTTTTTTCAATTATTTAACTCTTGTTCAATTTCTTAAAACCATTTTTTAAATTGTTATTACAAGTTAGTACCTAAACTTATATGAAATAGTAGCCCGATATATTATTTAAAATACTTCTGTAAGTAGTAGTACATGTATATTACAGTATATTAATATGTAATTGTGTATTACATAATATAATTTTAAACTATACCTACGTATAAACACCAATGATTGGTATGATTTTGGGACTCGAAATTATAAATAAGTTAGTGGCTATTTGCAAAATTACACTATATTTCAATTCGCAGCTCAAAAGGTGGTGTAGCTTGGAGTTGCCCCATCTTATATATTTCGTACTTTGTGGGAAAATTATTTGCAAAAAGATAACTTTCAAAAAAATTGGTCATGGGGGGGCAACTTAAAATAACATAAACATAAAATAACCACTGTTTTATAAGTGTAAATATTGACTCATTCTACTTAATTTAAAACTATTATGTACCTATTTATGTTTATTTTTTTTTTTTGCTTTGTGCAATATTATTGAATGCAATACATTTCACTATCTTAATAATAAAAAAGTATATCGTCGTGACCCACCAGTCAAAGATCACTGATTAACTATGGTGTACATTTTAAAATAAAAATCAAACAGCCATCATGAGGAATAAATTGAGTGATATACATTACACACAGCACAACTGATAAACAGACTTATGCAGCAGCACAATTCATGAATGAATGAAGTGCAATCATCAATGAATGACTCAATGTCGTCGTATACTATTGTGAGTTTAATCAGACGTACATTTTAAATATTATTATTGATAATACATTTCATAGCGTTAATAGTGACTCATCTCAATTTAGAGCATTTTGCGACGGAGTGATGTTAATATAGTCACACATCGTGCCAATTATTTACACAACGAACTTCCATTTAACTTAATTTTCCGTTCAACGAAACGTTTATGAGAACCACAACCGATTTAGAATCAAATTCATGTAGGTATACCTAATTCTATTTAACGAATTTCTATCATAATGTATGACGGCAACTGCTGTTGTTTACTACAGAGGAAGAGACTTGTCTTAGGTCGCCGATTTTCGTTATAAATATTGTATTGTAGAATATTATAATGAGGATGTCAACGAGGATGATTGGGTTATGATAGCCATATTGAAATAATAAAGTTCCATTCCGTCGCTTACTGTACACATAAGTAGTATAAACAAGTACCAATCGTTGAGTTATTATTTTAAATGTACATAATGCGCAATAATATATCCACGTGTTTTATGTAGCTATACTATACCCATGTTTTTTAGCACATATGTATTCGAGTTTAGAAATATATAATATTGCAAAACCAATACTGCCTATGGTATACAAATCGAGGACTCATTAAATCGGTATAGTCTAGAATCGAAAGAGTGTCCAGTGATTGAGCAAATATAGTTATTCACATTGTTGCTGCAGTGCAGTTCCACCGCAGCCCGCTAGAACGAGTGAGTAAATTGTATTATTTAAGTACCCTCGAGACGACTTACATACCTCCAATACAACATAATTTCGATTTCTAAACGACACAATACTCTTTAACCCAATATTGAATAAGTACCTTGATCTCCGGTATATGTGGATTGTGTGTACGCGACAAAAATATAACGTCAGAACTCATAAGATAAAAATATTGTAATTTAAGAACGTATCGACGCACGTAAGTAGGTACCTACGTATAAAATCGAAGTAATGACCAGCTTAACCGATATAATATTATGTGTATGACGGTTATTAATTTATTATATTACGCTCTAAATAGCTATTATTATGATACTTATATAGTTATATACTTATATAGATAGGTATACATCACGCAGTACGAATACAATACGATTGTGATAATATATGCCTATAGCGTATCGTACATTAATGAATTACTTGACACATTGGCACATTATTATTATGTTAAAGATTTACAATTGTCTACGTCATCATAGTAAGCACTCTTCTCATCTCTCGAAACCCTGAAATGGGTACCTACGTAATATTTGAAAAAAATGTAAGGCCTATTTAAAAGTTACCATACACTACTATTATAATAGCCACCCGTTGTGAATATTTTTTTCACGAAGAACACTAACAGTTGGTTGTCCATACAAATATTGACATAAATGCATTGTTTTTAACGATTTTAGTCGATTTATAAATTATAAATGCTTACATTGTTATACATATGTATAAAATATAAATGTTTATTACGAGTGTGTAAATTAAACCTGTAATTTACATATGTTCAGTATATAGGTATATATATTTGTATATGTTCAGTCAGTATATTCATTGCAGTATTCTCATAGCACTATAACAGTATATAGTACAAATCTGCAGTATATTCAATTCAAAGATTTGTTTATTAAACATTTTACTTGTTTGAAAATCCATATTTAAGTTTTGAGTATCAACGTATTATTGGACATTGGTTTTGTATCTTATCTGTAATGCAGAACATATTATTATTTTAATATAGATATGTTTTTGAGCTGGATAGGTTGGAAATTTTTGTTCGACCGATTTTCCGTAATTTAGTAACCATAGTAAAATGATTAATGATTTATAAAAAATCATTTATACATTTCACTATTGTAGTTTTCTTTTACAGGATTTAAATTGTTTTGTTTTTTTACACAGGTTTTGATTTTTTTTTTATTATTCTAAAAATCATTCTATAATTCTTCTTTTATTTATTTAATAATTCTTTTTAATCACTATAAATCTATAATTCAATAAATCCCAAATAAAATTAAGCTTTTAGATATTTTTATTTTTTCCACTACATTATACCCATTACCCAAAGACATGTCCAACACTATACTCATACTTAATTTTCCTCCCAGGCTTAAATATCTTTTACCTACCATGCAAAATGTGTTTGATGTAATAACAATTGTGTTAGTAGTGTGCTATTATTGATTATAGATCCTTAATAAAGTACGTGTTACCTACTAATTATTAAAAATACCTACACGGCGAAATAGAGACTAAATCGATCAACATGTTAATATTCAGATAGTTTTTAAGGTTAAAAAATAATAATTATTCAACGAAAACAACTGAAGTGAACAAAAAATATTCATTCGTTTTATCGTAAAAAATGTATTCTATTATTCAGAAATATATGTTATCGTTTCAAAGTTAAGGAAAAACATGTAATTTTTCGCCAAAACAACTGTAATGATATGAGTGTTATTTCATGATATTATTGAGTTTTCGTTGTTAACCATCAACAAAGAACCAACTACATTATCTTATTGTAATAATATACCGAAATGGAAAAATGTAATTATTATTTTTCGATAATATAATGTTATAATGAATACGTCACGTAAATTCGGTAGTGCGGTAATCACAGGTTAATCAAACGACTAGGTACTTAGGTGTATTCAGACCTGCTTGAACACGAGTATTACCTAACTAATATTTTTCGTTAATACCTATTTTCATAGATATATACGTGATATTTTTTCACTATATGAACTGATTTTACCTAGTAATATTATAAAAAAATTGAATTTTGAAATCGTCATTTTGTTAAGTATACGATTAACTTTACTATTATTTTAGTATTTATTTGTGCCTATAAGTTTATGTTTTAAAATACAATTTAAAGTGAGACTACAAGTTACAAATTTAAAAAGTGGAAGTCGGTATTAAAAATCCAGAAAAAAATCGTTATCCAAATCCAATTCTGTCTCAACATGTACTTATAATTATATGTTAGTTATATTTTACCAATAATCATTAAATTAATATTTAATATTATTTGTAACATTTCGTAATCATCTGTTTAACCACGGTTAGATCTTTATGTTACTACACAAACAAATTGACCTAACCTTACTATTATTCAGCTATTATAGAATACTGAACATTTAAAAACCTATAAATAATACAAAAATTCCAAGAACGTTTTAGCTTCTCAAAAGGCCCACAATAAAGGGATGCATATAATTATATAAATAGCTTCGTTTTTTTTTTTTGATTATTTTAAATCGCAAAATTTTCTCGAAACCATCATGTTCATTCAAAGATTCTATCTAATTTTAAATGTATTGATTTCAACGTGACTCGAACGAGACTAAAACAATGTTCGCCTTTAAAGTGGCTAAAAATAAAACCACTGAGACCAAATTTTAACTTGGGAGTCAGGTGTTTTTTACACTATGACTATGTAGAACTGCATCTATAGAAGTTCACAAATCGCAACCAAGTTAAGACAACCGACTACCAATAGTCAATGTATTATTATATTCACAGATATTTTATCTACAATATCAAATACATTTTGTTATATATTATAGTATTAGATTATAATATTATAATTTATTACTAATATTACCCTACATGATAAAAATAATTATGAATAATAATAGAGCACTAAGAAATATGTAGTTGCCTACTAAGTGCCTTATTATTTTTACAATATCATACACCTATTATTCGTTTTGTTTTACTGCTAAAACGTTTAAAAAATTATTTTTAGGTACAGGGATTTATTAAATTTTCTTTTTTTTGCTCAATACGAGTACTATACAGTATACAGATTACAGAGTACACCTACGATTACGATTAATAATAAAGTTTTACTTTCAAACACACCACACAATCTTATATAGATACCTATAGATTTATAAATAAGTATCGATAAATTACACTCACGTAGTCCAAATGGCATGAAACGGTTTATTTTTCAGGACTCTGTGTTCGTGATAAAATGATTGAGTATAGTTACAGAACGTATTTATATAATATAATATATTATACAATATCAAAGAATCTTAAATACGACGAATTTATTTGCATATATTTCACTTTTGTGTGAAATTTATGTGGTTAGTGTTCCTGCCAAAATATATCATCAGCGTTTGGCTATGAAACTATCAATAAATAACTCTTGTCCCAACCCCCCTCCCCCAAAAAGTGTTCTGTTGATAATAGGATTTTGATTTATAATAACACATAACTTTATTATAATCAGTAAAATTATATTGTGAACATAGTTTTTTTGTTTTTTTCTTTCATATTACTATACGAAAATTGTCTTGATTTTTTATGTTATGTATGTTTTTTAACATATCTATCATAAGAAATATAAGGCTAAAAGGATACTGAGGGAGCTGAGCCTCTCAAGCGAGGGAGACAAGCTGGCCGAAGATTTTTTGCATGTGAAAAAGGTAAATCAATGTTTGTATTAATACACTATACTATATCGTAATAACATATATAAGTATTAATTTATATTAAACATAAAAATGCTATTGAGAGTATTAAGCTTAGGTTTCTATTTTTTAATTAATTCGACTTCGAACTGTCGTGAAAATAGGGGAAAGTAGGTAACTCTGATGTACAGTAGATTTCAAGTTATAAACCTCGTCATAGAGTAAGTCACTGCGATGTTAGATTTTAATTTAATGATACATCATTGCATAAAGATTTTGAGCGAAGGCGGTTGCAGCTGCAGCATATTGCTATACAAGTGAGTATATTTCAAACTTTTTGGTATTGCTATTAAAGAAATTTGTTTTACTATTAGTATTTCGGTAGGTAGCACTGAATGATTTAATTGTTGCTGAAAACTTTTTGATTCTTTTTGAGCTATTTTTACACATTTTAAATTGTTCTATAAACATTTGTAGAAAAATAGTTTTTAAATATCAAAGAATATCTAATACTATAGAAGTCTTTTTAGTAACCGAGGTTACCAAACAATTATTTCAATAATAATATTACAATTTTCACAAATAATTCTTAGGAATCTGTGTAGTAAACCTACTTCATTATGTTTTTTTAATTTTTAACGAGGCTATAACTCAACAAGTCGAGAGCCAAAGTCCATTTTATGATATTTAAATTTCAAACGCTACTACAGTTTTTTAAAACTATAAATATATAAGGATTTTAATAAGTTAGTTGAAGATTTAAATTTTTTAGTACTATATAGGTTAAATTTTTGTTGAAAATCTGTATTATATAATATGATGCATTAAGTAGTTATAACATTATAATGTTGACAAATAATTTCAATCGATTATTGTTTTTTATGCATTTGACTTTGACATTTTCGTAACGTTTTCGTCAGTTAAATATAATATGAGTCATCGTCACTGGGTATATTGGCGCATATATCAGCATACCCACACACTACACAAACAAATCACATCAATTACTGACGGTTTTTTACTCTCAAAACGTTTTTAAATGAATAATTTACGACTTCCTTCCTTCCTTCCGGATTCTTAGAACAGATCCGCGTCACTCCCTAAATCGTATCCTACACTTAGCATTAGCGTCAGTTATTTTCTATACACGCGGCGGCGAAAAAAAAACACGAACACGGTAAATTGAACACCGTACAATAATCGCATGAATGAACGGCGTCACGTGGGAATGAATCATACTACAGTAATAATAATATCTTATATACTTAAGTGTACATCGTGGATGAATCATACTAGAATACACAATCTATACCGCCGCCGTCACGTCATGAGACCAAAAAATAATAATCGATTGAAATAATTTTTCAACATAGGCACATTTTCTAACTTACCTATATATATAGTTATATCTATTCTTAATATCGCAGACAATATATATAACACTCACATTGAAAAACAATTTAACACAACTACACAAGTATTAAACAATTAAGCTCCTTAAATGTGTATGGTTTTAAAAAACTGCAGTAACAGCGTTATAAATTGAAATACCTATCGTAAAGGACTTATCGGCATAACGTGTTGAATTATAATCACCTAACAAAAAAACAATTAAATTAAGTAGGTAGGTCGTAGGTACCCATAGGTCCTAGGTTGAAATTAGGAAAAAAATATTATTAACTATGCTTTTACCATTATCATAAATTTATAACTATTATTAAAAAATTATGATATGTGGCTTGGTGTAACGCGGTGTCTACACTCATAGTTGCATACGCGCTCTGTGTTTACGCACCAGCCGGCGTTGCTAGCTTCCGGATGGGTGACCAGATTTATGGCATCAATATCCTTGCCACACATACAAATAAGGGTTCCAAACCAACCATACCCTCCTACAAATATCTTTTGGCTATAGTTGCACCGGGCTTTAATAAAAAAAAAAACCATATTAAATTAAAATTTTGTTCGATCATTCAAAACCGCACACATTTTATTGCCAATTAAAAATTAAATATTATTATTAGTCATAAATAAATTGTTGTACCTAATCAATAATTGAGATAATATTAACTGACATGAACTTTATCGATACTTATCACTGTATGACGACGGCCTTTTTTTTGAAAGTTTAGGTACGGTTATGACGTCCAAAGTTTATTAGATAATTACTAATTAGTAATATTGGTTAACTATTTACCTTGATGAAGACCACCGGATTTATCAACACCATCCATTTTTTAGGAATCGATGGAAATTTCAGGGGATTATCAATATATTATGTACCATATAATTTAGGTACTCGTTAATAAAATTAATACCTGCACATTACTACGTTTATAATATCAATTAAAACGTATAAATAATATAATATAGGTGTACTTATGATTAAAAACATTAATTTAACTCATCTCACTTGCATCAAATCTTTGGTCATGTCTCACTCATCACCACAAGGTATAATATCATATTGGTTATTGGCGAATCGAAGAAGACAATTGGCCAACTGAGAGATGAAAAATATTATGATGCTGCATATAATGCGTTTTTTAAAATTATTAAAATTATTAATTATTATTGTTATATATATAATATTATTATAAACATTATATAACAGATTCGTTCGGCTTATATTGAACAAATAATAATTAATACACTATACAATATGAATATTATTTTTAATAAAGGAATATTATAAATATATTATACGTATACTTACATAGTTACATAGTAGGTACCTACATAATACGAAAAATATGTTTTAGCGGTTAAGAACAGTGGGAGGGTCTAGGTCCTGGAGAATTGATATAATAATCAAATGGAAAAAAGATATTCATTTTTTTTTACACTAATTTACAGTATAGAAAAGCGGGTAAGTATATGTCGCTGTCATTTTAAATTTTATAAATACTGTCAACATTTGAACTTTAAAATGCTTAAAAAAATCGGATTTACGCTCAACATTTTTTTTAATTTGCACTAACAGCTACTTACAAGGAACCTTGTATTACATTTACAAGTTTCCTGATCGAGCGAAAAATTGTATATCGATATTAGTTTAAAAAAACAAATAATAATCAACAAATTCATAAGCAAAAAAAATAAAATTCATATAAATAGTTCAACACAGGTCAAAATATTTTGAAAATTGTATGGTGTGTAGAAAATGCTAACACAAACATGAAACATTCAGTGAAAATTCAGTGAAAATTTCATGTTTCTACGATAATTTTTCTTAGAGTTAGGATAAAAAGTAAAAACCAAAATCGATTTTTTCGAAAACTGGTCTTGAGTAAAAATTCCAGTTTTTCCTTAGTCGTCTGTTTGTTTTTCCTATTGCTTTTGAAAACTATTAGGAATCTAAAATTGTGACCTCCCAAATGTACCAACTAGATTCACTTTCCTACCAGAAAAGTTGCTGATGAAGAAATTTGAAGCACTTTTACTAACCGAAACCGTGATGACAGACACAAAAATATTAATAATTATAAAAACACATCTACACATCATTGTAAAATCAAGACATTCATCGCTCCGCTCAGAATCTAAAATCTAAAGTGTGATTAGTACGTACTACGGTTAGTATAATATGCTAATATTTGGTAAAGAAATATGAAATATGTTCAGACCATTTCAATCACTGATACCCTAAATGTAGGAATAGGTACCCGCCATGCATTACAATATTACAAGTTTAGTCTACAATTTTCTCAACACTTAAACGCACCGCCGTCTATTCACCCGAGAACATGACATGACGACAACGTGATAATATACTGCGTACGAATGTATGATTCATCCACGATGTACACATTAGATATTATATATAATACTATAATATATACATATATAAATATTAATATTGTTGTTGTTGTGTGATTCATTCACTCGCAGCGCCGTTCATTCATGCGATTTGTATGGTGTACCTACCTATACAATCGTGTTCGACGTTCGTGTTTTTTTTATTGTCGTCAGCCGCCGCATAGTAAATAACTGACGCAGACGCACAATTCACGATATCATATCGTCGATCCGATCCGCGGTGAGTGACGCGAATCCGTTCTAGGAATCCGGAAGGAAGGAAGTCGTAAATTATTCATTTAAAAACGTTTCAGAGAGGAAAAAAACAACATTAATTGATTTTATGATATAATGATAATATTAAGTATGTTTGATGTTTGTATTGTGTGTCTAAAACTGTTCACCAATGTATGGAGCGATTCAGCGATAAATGATGATGATTCATTTTGTATTTAACTGACAAAAAATGTTACATGCATACATTGACGATTATCAAATGCCTAGATTATTGATAAAATTATACATTTTTACTACTTACCTACCTATAAAAATATCGTACAGTCTTACGATCAACACGTCTTTTTTCTTACACATTATTTTCAATATTAGGAAAATCGTAACTGGAAAATAGTCATGAATTGATTAAAATTGATAATTTTTTTACTGGTTTTTTTCTGTTTACATTATTTTCGGATGTTACTTTTCATTTTTTGCTAATTAAGGTAATTCAGCTGTGTTAAGCCGGGTTCCCACGACTTTGTGTATTTGACCAATATTTGCTATTTTTTTATATTCGCCATATGTAGTAAGAACGGAGTAATCACTGGGTTATTCATTGTTATCATTCTATCAATCATCAATCATATAATATATCAGCTATAATAATAATGTTTTTCCTTTTTCAATGAATTTGGCAGTCACGTTAAGAATAATACGAGCTATAATTTAACAATATATAATTTATATAGTATACGCGATAAGTAGTTTATATATGCTCCGGTGATTTTCAACTTCAGTATCTTTTCTTCTGGGAAAGTATACAGTATACCTAGTTGATACTTTAGAAAAGGTAAAAATTGAAAATTCCGAGAAATTCTTTAAAGCAGGGGAAAACAAAAAAAAATAAGAAAAAACTGAGATTTTTAAGCAAAACCATTTATTTTACAAAATCGATTTAATTTTTTTTCGTTGTAACTGAAAAACGTCCAACCGTAAATACTTGAAATTTCGATTAGATGAGTTAGGTACCATTCTCTATACACCATTTATTTCCCAATTATTTTTGAGTTATTTAAAAGCATAGACAAATTTAGATTAGTGTTGGTTTTTTCTAACCATCAATAAATTTTTATTTTTACTTTGTCCCATAAAAATATTCGAAAATGTAAAGTTAAATAAAAAAAAAAAAGGTTCCTCACATAAGTGGTTGTTATTCGAAATTAAAAAGTTGAGAGCAAATCGGCAATAATTTTTAGGAGCGTCTGAAGTTTGAATTTTGACAATGTTTGTCTAAATCACGAAAATTTACAAATTATTTCGAGTTAAAAATTCATAAAAAATTTTCTATTTATGAGGTCTGAGATTTGGCTACAACCTACTATACAGTACAGCTGTATATACGATACACCTTTATTTTTAGTTATAGGTACCTAATTATTAAGGCTTCTTAGGAATCTATTACTTTGGACCGAGATGACCAACTATAGGTATTCATTTCCTTACAGAAAAGATATTAAAATTGAAAATCTTATCTGCAATTTTTTTAACTCAAAAAAGCGATATCCACAAATAAAAAACGCTCATTGTAAAATGAATACTTTGGTACATCGCTCAGAATCTAAAAATTATAAGAAACAAAAACCTATCTTTTTTCAATAACCATTCCTGGACGTTTTTTACTATATTATATTATATTATATTATATTGTCGTTGCCCTTTGAGTTTAATATTTTAAAGTATTCAAGAATTCAGTTGAAATGGAATGGATTCGTCAAAATAGGAAAATAAATTGTCATTGCAGGTATTTTTCTTTGTTAAGTAACTGTATTTATTTTTGGCAAATTAATACCAATTTTGTCAATCAAACTGCGTCAGTTAGGTTTGACAGACAATATAACATTATATAATAACACATATTATGTAGCGAAAGTTGGTATTTACACACAAATATATTATTATAGTAACGGTTGTAGTTAATTGATATTGTTTTTAATTTAAATTGTAAAAATAAATAAATTTAATTTAGTAAATATAAATTATACTATATTTACAGACGCTATTAACCGATTCCGCTTAACTGTTAAGACTGCGCCGACGTCGTAGATATATTAAAATTAATTTTGCGAAACAATAAAATAATTAGATGTAAATTAAAAATTACTCGTATACGACCGAGACCCTCGTCGTAACTGTATTATATTTATTTATACAGAAGTGAAGTATTTCAAATATTATAAAAAAAGAGATTAATCCTACAATAAATATTATAATATAATATATATATATATATAATCGTTATTAAATACACATAGATAAGCGAAACAAATTGTAATAATAATAATAAAACTAATAAAGTAAACAAATGGGCTGATGACGAAAAAATGGGTATTTGTACAAGAGCTTGTTTGTTTGTGGCTGGGCGTCGAGCGGATAGGGGTGACAAAAAGGGTCGGGCTAGAACCGTGTTAGAAAAGACGATATAATTGAGGATCAATCCGCATAAGGCAATTATGATCGTGCGCCTCGACGTGACGTTTGGCCGAGAGGGTCGGAAACGTGGCAGGCAGCAGTGAGCGAGTCGGAGGCGGTGTTACATCGTTTTTCTGTGTATCACCCTCGAGCCTTCTTCGAAAAATTCTCGTTTCGACACCCACATCCGGCGGAATGTGCCCAATGACGCCAGAATAGAACCTCCGATCCATGTCGTATACAGACGTTCTTGTGGCGCCAAAATCTAAAAAAGAAAAAAACATTTACATTTTTTTAAAACACAATCTGGTCGTCGGTTTGTGCGAGCAACATACTCCCACAAAAGCCTGAAAATATACAGAGAACAACGCGAATACGGGAGCGATTTTTTCTGTTAATCCGAGCATTTTAAAGGCAGTTAGGTGCACCGAGTACATTTTTATGCGAATAGTATATTACGATACTCTTATATACGATACATACGCAAAAGAATAAATACAAAAATAAACTTATAAACGGCGACCGTCATCGTCGGGTTCGACGACATTGACATAATATCTCGCACTTCAACAGTAAGACTGTTGACCGACTCGATAACATACACGAGTATACGACACGCGTGAATACTCGGGCCTTGAACTATATACACAATAATAATATTAGGCTTGTTTCGTAAATTATTACGAGTTACATATTATATTTTTACGGACGCATAATAATTTCCTAAAACTGTTAATTATAAACAAGATTTTATTTTTTCGTATAAAATACACAGTTCTCTTCTATCAGCGGTCTTCTATCATTAATCGTTTCAAAATACAACCACCTGATTACATAATACATTCGGTTATAGTAATTATGTTTGAAATAAAATGTACAACAATACAGATATGGTTATATTGATGTATCATTGTATTATATTAATGTTCCAAATATAAAAATGTGTGGAATTGAGAATTGTGACTAAAACATTTTGGGAAATACGAAAAACTTATCATGTTAAACTACACAACGCACAAAGTAAACTAGTCTAAAAATCAATAATTTATGTCATTTGACAATGCTTATAATTATATTGAATGTGGAAACTTGTATTTCTTTGAAACTAGTCTTAAAATATGAGCTACAATATTAAAATTGAATTTGAAAATTATAATGAAAACAAATATTATCTATCAAATTAATAAATAGTATTCAAGAGGAAAGTGAGTATTTGGTTAAAATAGAACTAAAACTAAATTGTGTCACATTAGTTAACAAAACATAAAGTCTTAAATTTTTTAAACATGATAAATATTGGAAATTCCTTGTTGTAAAGAAGGAGACAAGTGTACCTCACTGTTGAATGGGTCACTGTAATGAATGTGTGTTCAATTATAAACCATTGAATACAAAATATAATTCTAAACGAAGATTGTCAGTTAGCATATGCTTTTAAAAATATTTAATTATACGTTTATACTGCAATTAATACTTTATGTTTCTTTTAGTAATACAATAGGTTTAAAATGAAATAAATTGTGTATATCAGGTATTTATTGTTAGTGTATAACTGAATAAGTCAATACCAACATACTTTAGAACCGTGGAGGTTTATAGTATAAAGAGCTTAAAATTAATAAAAATATTTTGAAAATTTAGTTATTTATGTTAAAATGATGATATATCATGATATAGATGCTAAAAGCTAAACAAATTTTAGCTGAAATAATTGTAATATTGCACAATTAATTAGTATATGCAAGTAATCCATAATATTTTAACGAATATGTTTATTGTTCATCTTATGCTTAATATTTAACTAAATTGATTTTCAACTTCAAATTGTTATTATTTTATTATGTATGTTAAAAATAATTAAATATTAAATTTAGTTTTTTTTTTTGATTTTACTCACAATATTGTAGAATCAACTACTTTATATTTCAACAATCACTCACAACTAACCCCAACTTCTACATGTGCAATAAAACAAATAAAAGTTATGCATATTACACAATAAACATACAACAAACAGAATAATAGGTAGATTATTTTATGAATATAATTGTATTTCCTCTTCATGGTCTTGCACCATTGACTACAAATTAGATGACAGTGCCTCAATAAAATCCACAACTAACAACCATAATATTACGCTATTCATAAATAATGTCACTATGTCGCTGTTTTGAGTATAAATAATTAATTAACTATCAATGCACTCAACAAATACAATTAAAAATAAATAATAATTTATAATTTATAATATTCATTTAAAATTCTTAAGCATTTTTGAATATTTACCTTTAATTTCATATTTTTAGGTGCTAGTTTCTTAATTTCTGATAATAGTCTATCACCGAATCCCTGCAAAATAATACAATTCATAAACAAACATTTAATTTGTATATATTTTTTTTTTACTTACAGATAATAGAGTTGATCCTCCAGCTAGTACAATACTTTGATATAATTTTTTTCGTACGTCTAAATCAGATTTTTGTATTGAATATACTAATGCTTCATGTAAGCCTTCACATTCTTCACCAATTAAGTCGGGATGGAATAACACTTCTGGAGCACGGAAACGAGCCGGGCCAATCTTAAAAGACAAACATTTTTTTTTTTTCTTTATTTGTAATACACAATCTGTACACAATCGGCACAATAAGAGTATGAGCTGAGACAATAAAAAACATGAAATTATGAGCTAAGAAGCCACCCACCGATGACACTTATGTTTTTTAAATTATTTGTTTTAACTTAGTTATTATTATTATTATTTTTTTTTTTTGTTAGGGATTAAGTAGGTCTCTACACCATTTACGCTTAAAAGACAAACATAAAAGTAAATTAAGTTATATTAAAGTTTTTTAAAAAATGATTATTAGGTTAACCTATATTAGTTAAGAGATGTTAAAATTATCTTCTTTTTTTTAAATGTAAATTTTAAGTTTTGAAATGTATTTTTGTTAAAGAAAGAAAAGCATTTAAACACATGGATAAATTAATTTAAATATAAACTTACATCAACTTTGTTTCCATCAGGTAGCATATATTGATATATATTACTATCAGATGATTCTTCTTTAACTGGACTTAAAGCTACATAACAAGCTTTTTCTTTAATTGCTCTAACTACTTCAAATTCTGCAGACGTAGAAAAATTTAAACCTTCTTTTCTTAGTAATAACCTTAATATAAAATTAAAATGTGATAATTGTTTTTAACATTTCAATAGTATAATTATAATTACTTAAGATAACGTGATATATCTCGGCCAGCTAAATCTAACCGTATAATACCATGTTTCATAGCAAAACCTTCATAAATTGGAACAGTGTGAGTAATTCCATCACCAGAATCTAAAACAACTCCAGTAGTGCGACCAGTAGCGTATCTATGTAAATACAAAAAAAAATAATAATATTAACATTAAGTAGTTTTGAAAGGATTTGTTGTTATATACAAACTAAGAACTGCCTGAATAGACACATAAAATGCAGGAACGTTGAAAGTTTCAAAAAATATTTCTGCAGCTTTTTCACGATTTCGTCGTGGGTTTAGAGGGGCTTCAGTTAACAGTACAGGATGTTCTTCAGAAAATGTTTGAAGTTGATCACTACCGTATATATATTGCCATATTCTTTCCATGTCATTCCAATCAGTTACAATACCATGTTCTATAGGATATTTGATATATAGCAAACCTCGATGTTCTTCCGCTTTTGGTCCAATAAATGTATCTCCTTCTAAAGCACCAGCCATTACTCGAACATGCTTTGGTCGTCCAATACTAAGAAACAATAATTTATTTAAATATTTATACACATATTAATCTAATTTATGTAAAATTATAGTTCTAAGTAGTATACATACTAATTTGGAAAACAACATTTTGGCGTTTGTTCCCCAGCAAATCCAGCTTTAATGGCACCTGAGCCCTGCAAAAATGAAATTTATAAATACAAATTATTCAAAAATAGATAAAGTAAACTTATAAAGTTTAGATCAAGTCAATCTGTAAAAATCTGTATAGAAATTAAATACTTGATTAATCAATTTAGTAGATTTTTATATTTATAAAAATTATTAGTGATAAAAATTATTTATTAGTTTTATATAGGTACCTCTAAATGTTAAGTATGTACTATTTACAGAAAGATAAAAATAACTAAATATTCATTTTTTTCAAAGTAAAATTTTTAAAATAAGATTTTATATATCAAAATAGGATACATTTATTTAATATAAAAAAGCTTTAAGCATTTATTTACAGTTTAATATTCCTAAACTTGAAATTTTGAATAGGTTTGATTTATTTTATATTTTATATTGGAGATATACTTTTTAAAATATTAAAGCTCAATACGAGGTAAATTGTATATTTATCCAAGTTAATCGTTCAAGTTTCTGAAATGTTAAGAACATCTATTAATAATAAATGTAAATAAAATTCTAATTGAAATAATTCTTTAATGTAAAATGCATTGCTGAGGTTAATCATACAGTAAGTATTTCAACTTATATTTAATTAAATATATATATATATTTATACTGAGCAGTATTAAATTAACACTGATCAGTATAAAAAAAAAAGTACAACAGTTATAAGATAAAATAAATTATGAACTTTTTATTTAATATTTCATAAAAAAATAAATTATTATTGATAAATAAATGTAAAAAAGTAAGTTCATTCAAATTAAAATTTCTAAGATTTATAATTAATACATGAAATAATAAATGTATACAGATACTATTAGTATGCTAGGTTAATGGTTTACTCTATACAGTTTGCAAACTTACAAAATGCATTTAATCTTAATCGGTACATCAGAAAATGCTATGTAAATATTTCACACACCTAATATTATTTAAAATATTTTATATTTAGTTCTTCAGAAACAAAGTGTACATAATATACACATGGATGTTAAAATTCAGTCTTATTTCAATTATTTTCAAGTACAGTTTTATGTCTTATGGGTATACAATATACATGGTGATTTACCAAGCATGTCTTAAATAATACAATTATTCGAAATCTGGTTTTGGAATTTTAAAAAATTTTTAAAGACCATATTTCCAAATGTTTGAGATTATTGTACAACCTACTTAAAAAGAGTCCTGTAGACATAAAAACATCTTTTTAAACAACATTACTTTTCAAATGTAAATTATAAAGTGGAAAATTTTTCAATGGATGTGTGAATCAAAATCAAAATTTGAATGACTAGCTTTTTAGTTATTTAACTTTGTATACCAAGGATAAAAGGTCCATGATTCTGTGTTTGGAAGATACAGATCATTTATACTAATCTATCAATATTCATAATTTACCAAAATGATCCATTTATAATAAATACCACCTAGATCAAATATAACATTATATCTTTAAAAATTCTAAAAATCCGAATTTTAATAAATTCATTAGGTATTAAACCAAAAAATGGGATAAGTATGCTTGGTGATACCAAGTATTATACCTTGTATAATATGTTAATGTCACTAAGCCTAAACCAAATTGATGAATATTGAAATATCAATTTAGTATTAAATAATTTTCTATGGAAATACTAGTTTAAATAATATTTGGTTGACAAACTATAATATATTCTATAACCACTAATAAGTCACACAAAATTATCAAAGCTGAAATGTTCAAAAAACTTCAGTTCATTGCTGATGTAGTCAAAAGAGTAATACACGTTTCTTATTATTCGAAAAATAAGTAGGTAGAAGATAATTCATAAAATGGTCATGCCTTCATAGTTATATAAAATAGTATGCATAAATAATATAATGATGACGAGGACTTACGTTGTCTATGACAACAGGCTGATTAACAATAACGTCATAAGTTTCCATGATGAGCTGTTGTTGGTAACAAATAGTCAATTAACAATTTAAACTTAGAAATCTTTTTGGGATAAAATCGTAACAAATTACATAAAACTAATAAGTATAACTTTCTTTAAAAACGTTCAATATTATATTATTAATATAAAGTTGATAACATTACAATAAGCGTTAACATAACCTAAATGCCGTTACCAACTTAACCGGTACATTTTACTGATTAAAAAAAAAATTGATTATAGATATTTTTTTGTTTTTTTTTTTTATCATATAAATGATAATAATTATTATTATGTTTAAAATCTCTATGATGAGTGTAATCTCGGTATCTATCTCACACACAACTCACAATATTTCAATATTCCAAATTGTTCAATCGATATGTGAAATACGCACAATGAATTAACATTATTACTTACTGCAACTTTTGTTATAAAAGTTTAAACGATTTGTATGTTTAGATTTTCGGCTGTTGATTACAAGTTTTGAAACAAAATATGAGCATAAAATAAATCTAATTAAGTAAGTTATTTATCAAAGTCAATTGCATAAATAATTACACTAAATCATTTATTTTTGTGCCTTTATTTCATCAGAATGATGTTTGGTGAGCATTCTAAAATGCAGTTTATCGAACAAACAAGAGCTGCTCGAGTAGAAAGAGCTAATGATCGCAAACGTGAGCAATCTGCTATCCTTGTCCAATCTTTAGTTAGAGGATGGCTGGTTCGAAAACGCACTCGAAACTTAATACTGTCAGTTGTAGCATTTGCTCATTCTTATACATTAAAACACACTATTATTAATTATTTGACTTTTTATATGTTTGTAGGAATCAATTTGATGAAACGTTTGAGAACATCAATGAATTGAAACCCGCTATTACTGTTTATTTATCTGTTAAAAAATTTTTAACTTATTGGGACGAAAAGCGAGATAGACATAGATTTGAAAAACTCTGCAGGTTCGATGTATATTTAACTTATATTAGTTAACAATCATACAATTGTATTGATTTCTCTCATACACATTTTCGTATTTATTTCCTAAATTGTACACCCCACATAAAATTAATTATGTATATAATAGATATAAATCTTTGATCTCTTAATATATTTTGTATTTCTTTCAAGTTCTACCATTTAGTTACATGTTATAATATTGTATGTGGTTATTAACTAAGCTATAGTTTAATAAGTATTTTTTTAATTTTCTAGATATATAATTCTTAGTCTGGAATGTGATGCAATCAAACGTAGCTATATATCAGTAGCTTTAACTAGTGAGCATGCAGTGAACTGGATAAGTCATGTCAAAGAAATTCTGTCTATTTGCCTAATTTATCTTACCAAACTTCAGCCAAAATCATTAGATGATTCTTCTTTATTACACACTTTACTTCACATGATTGTATCTTTTACATCTACATCAAGATGGTGTGCCATACATTCAAATATTTCTTTACAAGGATTAAAACCTGGATTAGAGCGTTTAACAGAAAACTTGATTGCACACTTATTGAATAAAAATGTGTTTAACACTATGCAGGTATTCAAATGAAATATTTTTTAATTTATGAATTTATTACTAAATTAATTTTTTTCAGGCATTGCTAATAACTGGTTTATCAGGCATTAAAATATTATTAAAACCTGTGGCTTTGACAGCTATAATGACTATTTGCTGGAGATGTTTAGTTCTGAGCGACTTTTCAACAAATATTTTCCAACTATTTGTTATAAAGATTTATTCTATACCTTTATTAGTAGAGCATTTGATATCTCTTTCACCTAAAGTGAGTATTTTTGTATTTTATTTAATTTTTAATTTTAATGCTAATATAAATGATATTCTATAGTTTTAAAAGATCATAATCTTGTATTTAAAAATATATTTTAGATCATTGAAACATTTAATTCTGTTAATTTACTTGAGAAGGTAATGCAGTTATTAAATGATCAAATCCAATGTGATGAAATATTTCATTGCTTACATCCAAGTTGGTGTTTGTCATTAATTGCAAACATTGTGCATTTAGCTGAATTAAGTGCTGAAACAGATCAATTTGAAAATAATTCTACATCTGTTTTTATCGTAAGTTTCAAACATTACAATTTTACTAAACCATTTCTTATGTTTTTATAAATGTAATATATATTTTAGATGTATACATGTCTAATAAAAAAAATCATTGAAATAGCCAAGTAGGTTATATTTTAAATATTAATTTAATAATATGAAATAATACTTCTAAATATTTAAATAATTTTGTATTTAAAAATCTTAGTCAATTAATAAATTAACTGTTTAATATTAATTGTTAGTTGTTACCATATGAAAAACAAAAGTTAGCTTTAATTAATCGCATAAGTCATCGACGGGCAGATAAAAATAAATAATAAAATTGTAATATCAAAAAAAAAACCAACTGTTATAAAGTTATAACTAAGTAAGTGTATCAATTGATTTTTAAACTTACTTTTAAGTTAATCAACAAGTGTCTTTAATAAATTATTTAAATGTAAAGAGGATGTAACTTTGATCCAACACAGCAAATTTGCATTCATCAGAACTAATGTTATGTTGTTACAATTAATATCAGAATGGCCTATTATCAAATTTAATTTAATAACATTGTCTGTGTTTTTACGATGGTTTTTTTACCATGTTTTAATTTTAAATATTATAAATCACAAAATTATTTCATAATTTAATTGAATACATTCATGTGAAGTGTCAGCTATAGTTATATCTGTCGTCACTGTGATGGTAAAAATAAATTATAAACAAGAATTAATTACTACCATAAAAGATAATATCCATCAATTATTTTAAAATTAAGTTATTCGTATTAATGGAAATTCTTAAATAATAATTTTTGTTTGAACTTCACTTGGATACAATTAATTTGATTTTCTATCAAATAAGTTAAACACAAATTGTAATTTGTATTGATTGATTTGAAAAATATTTAAACTGTTAATAATTTTAGTTTTAGTATAAAAAAAATCTTTAAATTGTATAGTCCATACATTTTAATTTATACACCCCTTGTACAAATGAATATTTAAAATAAATAATCTGTAGGTGTTATGTAACTATTAAACATTGCGATTAATTGATTATTTTTTATTTTCAGGTTGGTTTAACAACATTTTTAGACACTATTAGAGTTAATGTGGTGAAAAAACATTCAAACGTATCTAGCGTTTGGCATCCTGAACTTGGGTGGTTTACAGCAAATTCAAATTGTCAATGTTCTCCTAATATACCACCTTTGAAAAATCAATTAATTCCATTGTGGTGTGGAACTTTATGTTCTAAGTTATTACGGTGTCATCTGATTAATGCTTTAGCGCAAATACCTGAAAATCAACAAGTACCATCACCTCCTCCTAAGACAAATAACCCAATAGCAATAATCAAGTAACTTTTTACTACTAGAATTACTACAGGCATTTCTCAAATAATTATTACTATTCTTAATAGAAAGGCATTTGATTTGAGACTATCCAGCACCAGTCAATCAAGTTATAAACTTACTGGAATTCATGGTACCAAGGTAGTTGCTGCTTGCAACTTATATTTTACATGCCTTAAAACAATCACACAGCTTAGACTAGATATAATAACTGGTAAACATACTGTTCAATAATTATTTGGAAATTGAAATTATTAACTATTTTTTATTTTAGGTTTATGTTATCATGAAGACACATTGTATTTATTGTGGAGGTTTTTGGCGTTTTTAGATTCTCACTGTGGTCTCAAGAACCTGTTGGATATTTTAGAATGTGATAAAAATTGCAATTCAGGAGAATTGCGCATGTTACAACTATTCTGTGATAGTATGTCACATTACATAACGTAAGAAAAATTTATGAGAGTAATAATTTATTCATAAAATTAAGAACATTAATATTTATTATTTATTTTAGTATTCTTGATGATATAGAAATGTATGAGCAACAAAAACCATTTGTGATGCGTGACTATATTTTAATGTCTAGTTTTTTGAACATATTTCTTTATAAAGGAATATCTCAGAATTTATTTAGTAAGAAACTAATATTATATTTACTTTTAACAAATGTGAAATTAATAAAAATGTATATGTTGTTTTGGTTAACTTAGATATTCAAGATACAGCTTCTTCTTCATATAGTTTGTTTCGATCTTGTCGCACGCTTTTAATGGTGCTTTATCGCAGGGATTGTCGTAGATCATTTGCACCTGTTGGACACTGGCTGATTGGTGATCTTAAAACTTCTTCATTTTTTAATGAACTTAAAAAGGGTCGTAAAATATACTCGGTATTGAATTATTAATTTTTAAATTTATTTAAATAACTATTAATAATAAATGTTGTATTTAGATTTTAATTCAGGAAATCCCTCATATAGTCTCTCATGAAACACGTGTTCGATTATTTAGAAAATATGTTTCTCGTGAAAAGTTTGCTTTGGGTGTACATGAATTGCATGATAACGACAATTTTATGCCACCAATCATTACTATACGGAGGTAAAATTAGTTTTATGAAATAACTTAAAAGTGTAATTGAAATTTTTTTACAAAAAATGTGTAGGAATCGAATAATTGAAGATGGTTATACATATGTCTCTGAATTATCATTGAAACGTTTCAAAGGTGTAATTAGAGTAAAATTCATAAATGAACAGGGATTAGATGAAGCAGGAATTGATCAAGATGGAGTATTTAAAGGTCTATTTTCAAAAACTTGAATGTTTTAGATACTAACAAATAATTATTTACAGAATTTCTTGAAGAAACTATAAAGAGAGTATTTGATCCATCGTTAAATTTATTTCGCACTACAGATGAACAAAGATTATATCCATCGCCTTCATCACATATTCAAGAAAACCATCTGAACTTATTTGAATTTGTTGGCCGCATTTTGGGTAAAGCAGTTTATGAGGTAACTATTTTATATAGTCCATTTTAATTATTTCATTTAATAAAGTGGAAATAAATATTATTAATAGGGTATTGTTGTTGAAGTTCCATTTGCATCATTCTTTTTAAGTCAATTATTAGGACAAACTCAAGAGTTACTTTATAGTTCAATGGATGAGTTACCTTCATTAGACAATGACTTATATCGGAATTTAACATCTGTCAAACATTATGAGGGTGATGTTTCAGAATTAGATTTGACTTTTTCTGTAGTTGATAATCATCTTGGTCAATTGACTACACATGATCTTATACCTGGTGGAAGAGTCATATCAGTTACCAATCAAAACAAGTATTATTATTATTTAATATTTATTTAAAATATATAGTAAACATGTTTAATTGTATTATCAATAATTATATTACAAATTCATGTAACGTATGTACATAAATATTAATATTCAGATTTGTCCGATAAATATTGTGAGTTGCTTGTGCATAATTTTTGTATGGAGGGGGGGAACAATTTTAAACCTAGGTACCTGCATATTAAATAATAATAAAAAAACATATTATATTTGATACATCTTATTTCAAAACTACAAACAATTATAGCACAACATTTTATTTTATTTTTCTTCAGTCAATTTATTAATTACTTCTTCAGCATTAATATGAATGTATTTGATAGGTATGTTCATTGTTCATATTAATTCAAAATTAGGTCAAACTAATAGAGTAAAACCCATTTGTGCATTATATTATTATTGAACTTTATCTATATAACTTTTTAAAATGTTGGAACATGTACATGATGTTGATATTGTTGTAGCATTGTTATTGGTGGCGATGGCAACAGCCAGTCCATTAAATTGTATTCTTGAAAAAATTATATTTATGAAAATAATGTATAAATATTAATTACTGACAAGACCTTGTAATGCCCTAACACTAAGAAGTAAGAACTCTATTTTATACATTTAAAAAAAAAGGGCCTATATGGTGGAAGGATCTGACCACTACATCCATCCCCCTGTATACATCCCTGGAATTGGGTATACAATGATTTTGCATAAGTAGTTTATTTAATATTTTTAAAACTTAATTACATTTTAAAGTATAAATGTTTAATAGGACATCTTACCCTCCTGTATACTAGATGATTCTTTGAACATTAAGAGGACATCATGTCAACATATGTTGTCTTTGTCTTACACACATTAGACGTGGCAAATTCTTGTTAACCAGTTTTAATGGTGTGCTTTTAGTATTGACATTAGAGTGAATTGACCTATTATCAAACTTTTAGTTAAGAACTATGTTTTCTCAAATGATTTATTTACGATATTTCAACTTTTAAGTGAATTATGAAAATGTCAAATATTAATACTTGAGAATTTTTATAATTCACTTAGAAATTAAAATATCATATAAAAAAACAATTGAGAGAACACAGATAATATTCTTAGCTAAAAGTTTGATAATAGGTCGATTCACTCTAATATAAAAACTTTGCTATGTATGACGGAGACATTATATGCTGGTATGACATCCTCTTAATGTTCATAGAATCTCCAAATATATGACTTACTTAATAATATACAAATGTTTAAAAGAAAAAAAACAGTAGTGTTATCAAATAGATCGGTATTGAATTATTTCTAACCCTCGGAGAAGTAAAGTTAACCTCCAAAAAAAAAAATATGTTTTGAAAAGAATATTATCTTTTAACCATTTTCAATATTTTGACAAAGAAAATGGAACTTAATAATTTAATAACAAACTTTATTTGAGTTCTAAATTATAATGATTCAAAATGTTAATTATTTTTAAAATTAATGATTTCAGGATTAATTATGTGCATTTAATGGCACATTATGTTATGCATACTCAGATCAAAGCTCAAACAGCAGCTTTTATCAAAGGGTTTAAATATGTTATAAATCCTGAATGGTTATCATTATTCTCTACTCCTGAAGTAACTATTTATAATTTATTTAAATTATTTAAATTTTATTAAAATAATTTTTACTGTTAGCTTCAAAAACTGATATCTGGAGACAATGCTCCTATTGATTTGCTTGATCTTAGAAGAACCACCCAATATTATGGAGGATTTCATGACTCTCATCGTGTAATTCTGTGGTTGTGGGAAGTTCTTCAAAAAGATTTCACAGAAAAAGAAAGATCACTTTTCCTGAAAGTATGTGGTACTCTTATAAAAATTGAAACTAAGATGAAAATAAATGTTTTAAATATTTAACTTACAGTTTGTAACAAGTTGTTCAAAACCACCTTTACTTGGATTTGCATACTTGGAGCCACCATTTTCCATAAGATGTGTCCAAGTAGCAGACGATGAAGATTTTGGTGACACGCTTGGTAAGCACAATAATGTTAACTAAGTAATGTTTCATTCATAGTTAACATTTTTCTCTTACTTATAGTTAGTGTTATTAGAGGATTCTTCACTATTCGCAAAAAAGACCCAAATCTTAGACTGCCTTCAGCTTCTACATGTTTCAACTTGCTCAAGCTTCCAAACTATCAGAAAAAAAGTATTCTTAGAGACAAACTTAGGTATGCCATTTCATCAAATACTGGATTTGAACTGTCATGAATTTTCATAGTCCAACAGAATAATTTCATGTTAAATGATTTTAGACTTATAATTACTGTTGTGTACGGTTATGAAACTAAGATGTACGAATTAAACTTATTTTATGTGATGTATTTAATTAATCTATTTATAGTTATTTGTAATTGTAATAATGTAAGGACTGAAAATTATCATTATATTTTATATGGGGGAATTATTGATTTCCAAGTTATCATTCCAAATAATGAAGTAATTTTTAACACAGTTAATATTAGGCTGATCTATATAGGTAATAATAATAAGAAATATATTCAAGTATTTAACATGTTAGCATATTAAAATGTAAATTACTTTAACAAAGTTAACTTTCATTTGGTGACGTAAGTAATATTATTTTATTTATTTTATTTTATTTTTATTTTATTTTACAATACGGGACGAACCCTTTAATACATGAATATAATAGTAAAATAATAATAGTTTTAATAGTTTATGGAAATGTGGCTCAATATCAGAGAGAGAATGAAGCGTCAGTGTTGGCAATGCGCATAAGACGGATGATCGGTGAGTTAAGATAGTAGTTTGAGGAAGAGAAAGGTATATGAAATGGAACAGATGATCGTGTACAGCGAGAGGGGACATTAATTGAGACATGGGAGACCTGTACCGTCTCTATATGTTGCGTAAATTGGCATGACAGATGAATAGGAGTGCAATGATTTCTTCCCAGCTCCAATTAGGTATGAACCCCCTAGACGGGACTAGGTGTTAGTAACTTTGCTTGCAGTGACTGCAGAGAATGTCTTATTGAATATTCTAGAAATATTTGTAGCTACTCTTGACATTGGGTTGACTATCTGTGCTTCCTCCCTTTCTAAGGCAGTGAAAGGAGAGTGAATAGTTGTGACACTTGGCCATGTCTGACATGAGTGAATCAAACCATGGGTGATAACTCCTCCTGCTTGGTTCTTTGTATTCCTGTTGGATTGTCAGGCTGCATGAGTCATCTCTATAACCTTTCTTAGCCAATATCCCTAATGATCTCTTCACACATTTAAACCTCGGGGATCTCTCCAATTCTCTTTGGCTGATGAACCTGTAGTTGTTTCTTTGCCCAGCCTCCCATTCAGTTTTCAATATGGACACTGTATTTAATAAGGAGTCACTTTCGGGTAGCTGACTGGGAAGTACCTCAATTCTCTTCAGTTATTACAGTTATTATAGTTTCTCTAGAAGTATCAAATTTTTCAATATTTATCAATTATTTCTATCCCATATCATTTTGTTTTTATTATATAATTTTTTCTTTATTTTTTTGTTTTGAACATTAACTTACATAAAAAAAAAATATATTTTGTGATGATTGTTTTATTTTTCATAAGACAATATTTTATTATTTCATACATTTATTTGATACAAATATATTTTTTTTTTATTCAA
Organism: Myzus persicae; assembly: GCF_001856785.1. Classification (NCBI taxonomy): domain Eukaryota; kingdom Metazoa; phylum Arthropoda; class Insecta; order Hemiptera; family Aphididae; genus Myzus; species Myzus persicae. The sequence continues at coordinate 10,524 of NW_019100627.1, read as the reverse complement.
TCGTCATTTATATTTGTCTTATCCGAATATATTTGATGTACTTAAAAATTGAGACTGATCATATTATGATGTTTTTGCTGTTGAAAATTATTTATAATATATATTCATTGATAATAAACATTTAATTTATGTTTGTTTTTAGTTTTTTAATGAACCATTAGACATTGCTTTGATCTTAAAGCATACTACTATTATTTATTTATAACAAGTGTATAATACTATATAATTATATATACCTATTACTATTTTTGTTTTCCTTAAATTTATCATGTAAGCCGTTTTTATAAATCTTTAATTGTTTTTGTTTTTTATTTGTTTTTTTTTTTTTACCAAATTAGATTGTCTATAGCCGGTAAATATAAAAATAATGTAAGCACTTATTAAGTACTTCAATAATACAATTATTTTATGTTTGTTTCGTATAGTTTCTCATATTATGTTATTCTGTAAACATAGTGCAATGTTCCATATTAATTAGTAATTCATCAATTAAAATATATAACTCCAAATTATATGTTGAAATTATAAATTAAATACAAAAATGTAACCTTATTATTCATGTGTATGATTTATTGCTATATAAATTAAAATAATACTACATTAAGTATTTATAATATTATTTAACTTAAATGTGTTTAGGCTTAATGCTAATAACATTTTAATGTTTGTTTTTTATGAACAATTCAAAGATACATATTTATTGTATATATATGTATAAAATATATGTGTGTGTATTTTGTATGTGTATGTATGTATGTATGCACTATGTACCTATGTATAAATACATATGTTTTTTCAACATAATATGTCCTTGTCAGTATATTATAATTATTTACTTTATCCGTAATTTATATTATTTTAATTTATAAAATTGCTTGAATAAAATATTACATCCTTAAAAAACTATATTATGGACTGTTAATAATTTTTTCATTTGTTACTTCCCAACTGTCGCCGGATATATACATTAACGTGGAAATGAGTACTTGATGTATTTAGATATTATTTTCGTTTATTTCACATAAACTTAATACATTAATACTATATAAGATTTAATACATAGTGCCATAGTGGTGAGCGATGTTACGACCTGACTGTAAAATTGATAGCTATGACTGCGATCTTATCTTTAGCCGTCTAACTGTGCCTTGTCATCATTTCTTATATATAATATAATATATATATCATCTCCCTTATATAAGATTTTGTTCTTTACTCCTCCAGCCCTAAAGTACAGTATGTTTTTATACATTGACCAGTTATTTCGCGGAGAATTCCAATTAATCGTTTTGTAATTATCTAAATATTATAGGTTAATTAATAATTTTTGTATTTAAAAAGCTTGAGATTAAACACAGTAGTTTTTAGCATTATGTATCTAATATATTTATATATAATATAATAATCTAATTTTAGACTCTGAGCTTCATATGAATGTATTGCATAGGATAATCTGCTAACTGGGTGAAGTATAAAAGAATACTATTATGCTATATGCCTATATTATTATATTTGCATTAACAAACGCGCAATGTATATTGTATGCGTGCAAATAAATACTTCTAACTCAAGTCAGAACAATAAAATAATCTCTCCGTAAAAGTAAAATAAAAACTAAAAATAAATTTATATAAGTATACGTACATAGTATATGTATATTAAATAAGGCAATATTCGTTTAGTAGGTAATACAATTTAAAAAAAAATAAAATAATTATTAATGAATATATAGTAAAATAGTACATTTTCGTAATAAAATATATTATTTTTTAAATAAAATAACCATCAACTTTTAATACATGGCTTACTCGTCCTGTTATTATATTTTGTAACTTAAAGATAAAACTAAACCTTTCTGTCAATTTTATTTTGTCTGTAATCTTAACCTTATCTTTTTGAAAATTATAAGATCGATTTTTGTTTTTAGTAAAATTTCGTTTTTTAAGATGTATAGATTAGAAGTAATCGATCTCGTCTTTACTGATTATTAGTAGAACTTAACAATATTATATCTGGCACTTGTCGATCTATTTATTTATTACCAAATAATTATAGTAAACAATATATTATTAATTCAATCCATAGAGTAAGAATAGATTCAATCCAATTTTGATATGCATGTTACTCATTAATTGTTTAAGTAGCTTTTCGCCTACACTTCTTCCTGAACAAATATTTACAGAAAATATAATGTTATAAAATGTGTATTTTTTTTTCACCATGTATTTTATGTCAATACATACCTAATAATGTATTTGATTTATACTATCTTATACCATAGAACAATAGCTTATACGGTTGCTAATTTTAAAATAAAAATTTTATAAGCAAGTAGCAAATAATTTGAATAAAACTAATTGGATTTATACATTGTGGGAAAAAAATTGTAACAAATGTTTTGTTTTTCTAGTTTGGTGACACTGATTGACCAACGGGAAGATGTCCACCGCGTTTTTGAGTATTGGGGATCCGATCTCTACTATGCTTTACCGCGTACATTTTTATCAGGTCCTGGCTTATCACACTTCTTGTCGAAAACACGATTTAACGATGGAATCGTAGTTGAGACTGAAATTTGAATCACGTATTCACGTAGTATTTTCCTTGTATTTGGACAAAATGTAAAATCTAATTTTTATTTTATACGATAAACATTCGTTGGTTACCTATTTGTGCATTATAGTATTATTGTGTAAAGAGGATGCTGCACCCTAACAAACACATAACATAGCAGCAAACTGTGCATTCTGATTAATCTATTCAACTCAGGTGTGTTTAATTTAAGATCGAATTGACCTTTTATCAAATTTAGAAGTAAGAATATCATCTAGTGAACTTTTTATGGTTTTTTTTTATATTTTAATTTTAAAGCAATTTATAAGTATTTTAATGTAACAAATTTGAATGGATTTTTCGTAGGTAACATACTATTTGCAATGTTACCTATTTGTAAGACAATGACAGTGCATGCGAGAGAAGTGTCCTTTTAATTTTATTAATTTACAATGCAAAATTTAATTTCATACTGATAAAATTACAGACTGAAGTTGTACAGTTTAGTTTTTCATTCCAGTTGCATATTGTGTTACCATGAATTCCCTCGAAGAGGAAAAAGTAAACATTTTTAAAGCTCGAGTAAAGGAGAAGATTCGTTATGATATAAATGTCCATCGTGAGCAACACAAACAAACACTTTTGAACTCGAGGCGAGGAGTTGTAGTTGAGAAAGAAGATAATGAGTTTACTATTGAAAACATGCAAAATTTGGCACTAGAAATTAAACATAAAAAAAAAATTACTTCCGAACAATTAAGACTATTAAAACATGGCTTTCTGAATGGTGCAGACTTTATTTCAGTGTTTTACCGTGTTCAAGGGGCCGTTGATTCCTTACTTCATCTTGCAACTGGTAATTTATTGTTTTATTTAATCTAGTTCCACACTTCTACCAAATATTGCTTAATTTATTTCAGGTAAAAATGAAGAAGTCCAGTTAGCAGCAATTGAATGTTTTTGTAACATGACCATAGCAGATAAAAAAATGTGTTTTAAATTGACAAAATTGATTACGCCATACTTTATGATGTACATCAATCATTTGAATTTTAATATATCAGTAAGTTATTAACTTGACTAATGATTATTTACATTTTTACTATTAAATAAATATTATTTACATTTTTACTATTAAATAAATATTATTTATAGTAAACTCTTGATTAATTATGGTTAACCGAGGGATTACTTATAATATTAATGCAGTAAACATGTAATATATAATATACAATGTACACTGGGTCAATCTGAAATAATTAATGTGGTAGTGTAGTCTTTAAAATAACAGAACAGATTTTGAAATGTTGAACAAATTTACCGACTGCCTACTGAAAGTCCATAACTTGTCCACTCTTGCCAAATTGGTGGAGCAAGTTACAAATCACACCCTCCTTCAAGTCGTCCTTGAATGTACAATGTACATATATGTTAAGCAGTAGACCGCAGTAGGCGAATGTTGATAATCACCAGTGTATGTTCACATTTACCAAAAAACGAAGTGAATGTTGACAAAATAGTCTTAACGCGTCCATACACCGGTGATTGTTAACATTTACTATCAGTGTTTTGTAAATAATGACCACACTTGAAGCACAATGTATATAAAAGGTATTTTTGTATTATTTTGTAGGATCGATTAGATTTGACGTTATCGCCCAGTCACAATACAGTCATCTTGTTATTCTTATTTTTATTCTTACCAACTCAGTGAATACCTTCAACATATTACAATGGAATGTCCGCAGCCTTCCGACTCGTTGCCCATCAGTCCAACATTTATTAGCATCATCTAAATGTTCTGTTGCACTAATTTCTGAAACCTGGCATTTCCCTTCCCGCAATTTCCACTTACCTCATTTCAATATTTTCTGGTTGCTTTTTTTCAGGTTCATCCGCCTTTTCTCATCGCAATAAGATCCAAAAACTGCAATCAGCATTCCTTAGATCAATCCTCGGTGCCCTAAAATCTACTCCTTCCGCCGACATTGATATTGAAGCGGTTTGTCAACCACTTGAGCTCAGATGCAAATTGCTTGCTGGAAAGTTTCTTCTCAGAGATTTGTTTCAGCGCACTCCATGCATTTATAACACATTCATCGGCATCTTTTTTGTCTGGCGCTGTCAGTAGATCTTTCCCCGTTCTTGCTTCAGTTGCTCATTCTCTTTCGGCTACTCAAAATTATATTATTACTTCTAACAAATTGCCTCTCTACGAAGCAGACTTTTCCTCGTTAGTA
>NW_019100627.1:0-5273 GCF_001856785.1 Myzus persicae | reverse complement strand
AAAAAAAAAGGGACAGCCACTGGGGGCTTTAAAAAGGGGGTTCAGAAAGGAGGCCATGGCCCCCAAAATTCCAAAAAAATAAAAACAGATCAATAAGTACTTGATATACAATTTAATTTAATATACACTTTTAAATTTGGTTAGTTTCTTATGATTAATATTAATATGTTTGACGACTGTCGTTTTTAGAGCAATTATTTCAATGCTTGTTGCTATAAATCATTTTACCACGGAAAGAACATTTTGAACATTACGACGGCTTAAAATCTGATTGGGTATCCACAAGATCAGAACTAAAATAACATTTCTGGGGGTACCCACATTTTTTTAATATGAATACTGGACACTTATCATTTCTATGTCTCGTTTCAGTCTTGCTCTCATGCATTTCCATTGGACTTGGACAATTCTTTAAATATAGATTAAGAAATAAATCGATTTTCAAAATATAAGAATCAAAAATTAGATTGTAAATGGATATATATAATATTATTTATTGTAAATGGTTTTATTTTCTAGGCTATGTGTATCTGGACTCTTGGAAATTTGAGTGATTCTAGTCCAGGTGCATGCAAAGTGCTTCAAAGTCAAAATTTCTTTAATGCACTGGTTGATCGCTTACAAAGCTCATCTTGTGATGAAGTTATTTTCAATACCTTTTATGCCTTAAGACTTTTTCTTAAAAACTATATGGATCATTTAAAGTAAGACAAAATTATTTGAATTAATTACTTGCAAGAATAACATGTATAAAACTAATTTTATTTATATTAATAGGTCTGAAGATCTAAATAAGTTGCTACACGCGTGTCTTCAACGGTTGAATATGTGGAAGGAATCATTTTGGATAGTGTATCAAATTTCTTGTTATAATAACATTAATTTGCACCATACAGAATGTATGGGACGTATATTGGACACCTTAAATGAAGATATCATCGATATAACATGTTTAGTACCTATTTTAAGAACATTTGGTAATATTATAGCTCATGATGATACTGGTCATTCAGCATATGTATTTTTTTATGCATTACTACGTGAAGAAGGATCTATTATAAGAAATATTTTAATTAGTAATAGAGATATCAATTTAAATTATGAATGTGCTTGGTTGTTAGGTAATGCTTTTAAAGCATTAAATATTACTGAGCTTAACGGAAATGACCATTTGACGCAGACAGAAACCTTTGATGAAATTTGTAATTACCTTTTGGTATAAATTTATATGTGCTGGCAATGTCCATAAATATGAATTATATATTGATTTTTTTCTTAAATTGTTAACCTAGTTATTAAACTATGTATACACATACTGTTTACTGTTTACTTTTTTTATTTGTGTATGCATTTTTTTATTTTTCAAACTAATTATTAATTAATGTCTGTAACAGTTTTTTTATTTATTTATATTTATCATACATGGTTATTTTTAAATGTATACCAATGTGCACTATATAAAATGTATAGTGTGCTAATTTAAAATTTGTATTTATTTATTTTTATTTTGAAAATTATACAAGACGCATAGCATAATAAGCATAAAGGATATGATATTACATTATTACAAGTTATAACCTACATGGTTACATGGCTTGTTGATATGAGGAAAGAACCATTTATTTGTTGGTGTTATTTTAATGAGAGGTTGTGGTATGTGCTTAATTAATGGTTTCTGAACCATTGTTGCTTGAGCATTCTTGAAATTCTTATTTACAAATAAATAAAACTAAATTCCATACAATACTCTTTAGCATATAATTTAATAATTTATAGACCATTTTATTTACTTTGAATATAATTTAATTACCTACTGTATTTTAATATTTGTAGTTACTCTTTAGATAGTAGTTACTGGTGTTACTGTTACATACTAGTTATAGCTACTATTTCTTCCATGTTTAACTGTGGTTTGAGTGTTTATTTTGTGAGGCCTACGATAGAGTACTGATCATAAAGAGCAATAATCCTCTTAATAATGATAATAGTTGATTATATGAGAAGGAGCTGAGACTTTAAACATTATAAAATTAATATACTTTTATATTTAAAAATTGAAATAGTACATTGTATTTTATTATTATCATAACTTACCAGTTGATTATCATTCGTAAAATAAACATAAAAAATTACGATTTACAATGAAACATGTAGGATATATGGTCGTAACTGCAAAATTCTACTGAAACTATAATGCTTACATAAATTATTTAAGTTAATACTGCTCTAGTTTTAATCAAAACTAACAGGGAAAAGTTTGCCAAAACACAGTAGGTGATATATTATTATGTCAAGTAAATAAAATATAAATGGTTTCTCTGACACAATTTAGAGTTAAATTTTAAAAATGTAATATATTATTAATCCAAGATAAAGGGACCTTAAAAAAATTAACCATACTAAATTTCAAATAAAGAATGATTCATGTGATGTATCTAATTAATAAAAAAAAAACAATTTACATTAATATCTTGGAATCATAATTAATCTAAAATGGAATATACTTGCATTGAAAATTGAATAATTAAAATTTTAAATGTGAAAACTCGGTTATTTGACAATTTGTACCTAGTTTATACTCCATACATTATCATTTATCTGTATTTGTAAGTGGGTCTTTTACAATAATTTTGTTTTATATTGAGGTTTGAGCATTTTTAATTTATGCTATATTATACACCCAAAACTTGTTAAAAAATTGAACTTTTATAAAAATACTTCCACACAAATACAGATGTTATTATCACCTAGTTTCATACCTAATAGGTCATTTCACTCTAATTTTTGAACATGATCTGTTTAGGTTAAATTTGCCATGTTATTCAATTTTAAGACTGAGACAACAAATGCCTGTGTATGGTCGCCTTAAAGCTGTTTTTAAAGATATAGTTGCATGCATAATAGATTAATAGATAATAAAGAAATCAAAAAGTTGTCTGTGATGTAGTTACCTACTTATAGACGTGTAAACTAAATACCTAATAAATAATTGGTACCTATGGTTGCCAAATTCCAAGTATTACAAATTGTTACATTTGAATATTCAATTTCCCGCTTTTGCATAAAGCAGAACTAAGTAAATGTTATGCCTTATAGTTTTTAAAAAGAATTCGAAAACATCCGATCTAGGTATGCCAAATGACAATCATTTAAGACAAACAACGATTGTGATATGTAGGTCCTCGCATATTTATTTTCGTTCCATTCTGCTTATTAAGATATTTTCATAAATATGTCATTCTCAATATTCCCAGATTGACTTTTGGATCGGAGATGAAGATGTGCTCTGAAATCCTAAAGCGGAGATGCACCGCTAACACTAGACAAAGAGACAATATTATACACTCGTAGGGTAAGTGTTTCGCATGGAGAATAAATCATTTTTTAGGTAAGTGTTTTCTTTCTAATCTTTTGAAACTGTAGACCTAAAATAAATATTTTTGTCAGGCAAGCCCCCAGGTGATACTCACCCCCAGACTTAGAATCATTTTAAAACAATTTGTTTTTTTAGGTACAAAATGCGAAATACCTTGAATTATACAACTAATTACTACAACTGTTAATAGGTACTGTTATAGAAGAAAAGTTTTAAAATAGTTAGGTAGGCAGTAGGTAAGTACCCTACAAAGCTATAATTTTTTTGAACAGATTAACATATTGTATTTTTATTTTTTTACCATTGACCAATCAAGTTCATTTTAATAGAAAATCAGTAAAATTATAATTATAAATTAATGTACCTATTTAACAAATGCGGTATACAATATTACAGTAGTCCGACGTAGGTACTACCACCCTAGACCATAGACCTATAAAGAAATATCTTATATTCTATTATAGGTCTATGACTACCACCACGAACTAAGATATATCTTAGTTCGTGCCCGGGTCCTATTTGTTCATACCATAGACCTATTACGAAATTTCTTAATAGGTCTATGGTTCATAGTCTCATACACCAGACGTCCTGTGGTGCTACTTTGATCAGCGCCCTCACTCGTTGACGCCGGGACTACAATCAAGTCCTGTCTATTAGTATCACAGTGTAGTCGCAGGTGTAGTATCAGTAGTATACACGATTTAAGATAGTAGTATACTATCTTAAATCGTGGTACTGCGCATGCGCTGAGACTTGTAACTAAAATAAATTAATGATCGGAACTCGGAAGTGATTGGTTACTACCACAGATATATAAACATACATATATATATAGATATATAAATAGATATATTATATCTGTGGTTACTACTAACCAGAGGTCGCTGTAAATTGCGTCCCATTTAAATTTTTTTATGGGGTACGCAATTTACCGACTCCGACTTACGAGGGACGTGGATTATTCGGCTGCCTTTTTTCACAAACGGCTCCCGTTTTACAAAAAGGTATTGATTCCCAAACAGCTCCAGTTTTTTACAATACAAATTCCTTCACAATTCATACAGCCATACAGGATACAGACTTAGGATTGTCTCAAAAGAGGTGTGTTGTGTTTAAAAATGTGATGTTGTTTTTTTAGAAATAAAATATTTACACATATATGATAGGTTATAATGGTATTGATTAAGAAACTATTGGATTCATGTATTATATATTGTAGGTATTTAAATGAAAAAATGATGATGCAATAATTTTGGCAATTTCCATAGATAAAAGATATTATATTATTTCAATATGACAAATGCACAGATTAACATTGTTACAAATGTTCATATCAAAGAGGTCTATTATTTACAAATTACAATTTGTTCGTTGAAAACCAAAATAGTTATAATTTTGAATTTAAATTATAACAGTGTAAGATATAATTTCAATTATTTTTCCATTTATTAATTTGATTTTATCAATATAAAATATTTCAACTAATTTTAAACTTGTATTGCTACAAATCTATTTGCACCATTATATGATAGGTGCCTACGTCGATACTCGATATTGAGTTATCCGTTATTGTATTAAATTGTTAGGATTTTTTTTCAGAAATAAACACTTCATGTAGGACATAAGGTACATAAGAAAAAAAACTATCTACAATGAATGTCAATAGTTATATTATTAATCTCGATACTGATTAAGACTTTAATATTAGCGGTAATCGTGTTCCTCTTAGACATTTTTTTTTTTGTTATTCTGAATTAAATTTATATTTGAACTTTTGGCGTTTATCCCTATTTATAACGATTCATCGTTAAATGTATTGCATATGTTTTTCGAAAAACTTAAATAATTCCTATTTTACGCCACACGGGTTGGTTAAGTGACTAACACGACCACT
>NW_019100626.1:566474-683074 GCF_001856785.1 Myzus persicae | reverse complement strand
ACGCATATACGAGTATAATATTAAGGTACTTGTCGGAATTCCTTTTTCGGCCGGTACCACGCACATTAATCGTTATTTGGAGCCCCGGAGGCCGCGGAAAATTAATTTGAATAACCACTACCCCCGTCCCTGCCGCTACGACTCGGTCCGAATCTACGACTATAGAATTCTGAAGTAGAAAAAAAATACCATTTCCCAATAAATATATTTTGCATTAAAACGAAGCAGTGGGCGTCGGGGAGCGGATGGTCGATCGACTACAGTTCGTCTGTACCTACAGGATGATTTTTTTTTTAAACTTAAATTGAGTGATATCTGTTTTGGGCACACATCTTTATACGATTTAATTTATGTATTTTATCTCAAAATTTAAATACAAACATTTTTGAACTATAAGATTACAAAACTTAAAATAATGAAATGGACTTAATAAAATGTAAAATGTTAGTACGATTACACCGGTTGAGAATATATTAATGATAGCGATCCGCGTGATGTAACTTAAAATATAGCCATCCTGTATAGACGATCAGCTTCCATCTATAATAACACTCTTACTATCGTTCTTTCTCCAATTTCCTTTTTATATTTCGCCCGACTGTGTACGCTACGGGAATACCAAATGGCCCGGCGGAGGAGACCCTCTCGTGCAAGCATAAGACCCTTATACAGGAGCTTCTTCGTCTGTATACTGGTCGGCCGGGTGGGTGGGAGGGCGGACGACAGACGGGACCCTTTTCTCTCCTTTATTTTCCGAATCACTTAACAATATTTTTCAATGGTCTTCCGCCGTTCTTTTTTCTCTTTACCGAGCGCACACACGCGCGTGTTCGCTTTGGCCGGCTGTCGGCCGACGAAACGGTGCTGCTGCGCAATTTCTCCAAGACGGTCGTACTACAATACACGAGCTGGTATATATTATGCGAGTGTATACACCCGTTTTCGAGCATAAGTGTAAGCGTATATATTACGAGGTATTATATTACATATAGGCCTGGTCATTCGCAGTTGTGTTATTTTTGCGAATCATCGCGCGCGGAGAAGGGAGGCGAATAAACATGGGAAAAAAAGCCGTTCCGCTCGCCCACGTGCCACGTACTATTATTATACGACGAAATATAACGAGATGTTAAATATAAAAAATAGAATGAAACCCCAAGCTTTATGTGTTCCTGCGCAGCGGTCGCGCGTACTTAAGCCCGGCTCGACGAAAGCACGAGTCCGGCGATAACGTCCTGGTCGTCGTGTATATATACAAGTCTCACGCTCTCCACCCTTCCCCCGACCATCGGAAATACTGCTGTATGGCCCGCGCCAATCGCTACCATTGGTGGCGGTGGTGATGGTGGTGGTGGTGGCAATAGTGGGGGTGGAGGTATACAAGCACACACACACATGCATGTTATATATGTATATTTTATATAAAGCACGCAGCGTATAATAATATAAATAAAACGTCCTTGGGGTTGTGATATATCGTCGTCGTCGTCTGTTTCTCGCCACGGTATATACGCATATATATATGTATAATATAATATTATTATATTCGTTTTCTTATCGGGGAATTGCAGAAGTCTTACGCGATGGCGGCGGAGGTGGTAAGAAGCAAAGCCCGCTCGCGCAATTTGAATGCGCGCGACGTGTAATCCTTCCTCAGCGAGAGTACTTGCCGCGCATATCCCTCTCTCGGAGCCTCGGCCGCCTCGACAAATGGCACTGAAGGTGGTAATCTTATATGCAGAGCGATGTGAATATTTGGGAAAGCTCGTATAGTACATAATATTATGAAATGCGCGCATGTCCAAAACTCCAAAGTCGAAAAACATATATATACCAGTTACCAGATACCTAATACCTACCTATTTATTTAATATATGTGTGAGCGCATATAAGTACATAATATTATCGTCGACAAAACGATGTGTCTTAAGGGTGGCCTGTCGAAACTGCACGGTAAGCGTGGTACTTGTATGATTACGAACACTATTCCTAAATCCAAACACTTCTATATATACACGATTATATTATATTATATAAGTCGTCGTTACGGGAATCACCTATGACGCGTGACGGCCGAGTTTTCCGTAAACGCCTGTGATTTCCGTGGTGTCACGTGTGAGCGTTTATGTATGTACGTTGCAGCTGCAGCAGATAACAGGAAAACGCAATGGTGTACCCACGACGGAGTGGTGTCATGGGAGTTTCAGACCCCCTATAAATCACTTCAAAATACTCACTTTGTCTTAACTATTCAGTATTTAAAACATATAACGATAAAAATGCTATATATTATTATAGCTATACAACACTATAAGGGCGATTGTAATCCAGGGCCAGCTTTTTTTTCTTCAAATGATTCACATGTAAACTCAGCCCAAATAAAAATAACATGCCCATATCTTCTAATATCTAATTACTTATCAATTCTAATAAAACATATTTGAAATCCATTTGTCATCAATCTGTGGAGTCCAGAGTGGTGGCACCGAACTACATTTGCCTAGGTGTTGCAAACCGCAATGGGTAATAACTTTACTGATCTACACCACAGGATGTTAGAACTAATTCATGTGGGTACAACTCTCCCCCCTAACTCAAAAGAAAAATATTTTCACAAGTCATAATTTTTACTGCATTATGTTTACATTTTAACATTCTTTAATATATTTTAACACTTAAAATATTATTAAATATAAATATACATACGTATATAAATATGTACAACAATTTTTAATTTGGGTAGAAATAATTTCTAACAATTGATATAGTGTACGAGCAAACTACAATGTATGTCATCAAGACTCAACATTTTTATCTCATCTCCAGAACAATAGGCTTTTCAAAATGAAAACTATCATCTGTAAACGATATTCACAGGCACTGATTTAATTAATTAAGTTTGTAGCCAGATAATGGTTGATCACAATAATAGATGTAATAATTTTTTTGGTACATAAATATTATTAATAGTTGTATATTATAAAGTAGAAATATTGCGTTAGTTACGATGTCAATATCATTTTAAAACGATAAATACTTATATAATCCTTCATAATATGATAATATAATATAGGTAGATAAATGCAATTATATTTATATTCCAGCCATTTAAGTAATTCATTTTCGTAAAAGTAAAACAAAAGAGACTGAACAAAGTTTTGCCGAAAACATTGAATTATAAAATTATATTGTGCGTATAAAATATAATAGTATAACTTATAAGTCACCACAAATAATATTTTGAACTATAATAAAAAATTGTAAACCTTCATTAAACATCTAATTTTGACCATATGTCAACTTAAAGCGTCTATAAAAATAACTGTGCTTATACATTTTTTTTAGATTATTTGGTTACAACATAACCCACTTTGTTTTTAATTTACAACCCATATCTATAAAAGTCAAAAATTGTATACATTTTTAAACACAAACCATTTGCAAATGTTAATGATATTGACTAATTTTATACAAATCTGAGTTTAAAATGCATGTAAAAAAAATTATAGTAACATCATGTATCTTCATTAATTCGAAATGGCTGTTATAACAATGCGTATGAGGAACCATTTATTCATTGTTCAAAATTTTAGAATGGCAAAAATTGTTTGAACAATAACAATAAAAAACACAATTTTAAACATTTCAAATGTCTATGAATAGCTGAAAAAGAATCAAAAAACTATCTAAATACTACAAAACATATCAACAGTTACATTTGTTTTTGAATTACAAAAAAATATCAAAAATAGTATGTAAACACTCATAAAAAATAAATGTAACTTACCGTTAAACTTTTCTTAGGTAGACAAATGGAATCTTTAAGATTCTTGGCATTTTCATGAATATTATCAATATTTTTAACTTAAGACACTTACTACTCGTAAAAAAGTCACTCACTCCAAAGGACACCCAGTGAAAGTTAATCTAATTATACTTCAGAAAATATTTCATTTTCATTTTATAAGAAAGCATGCAAATTTGTTATCAGAATTTAATTATAGAATTTCATAGGAAATACTATAGTATAGTATAACTTTATTTATTGTTATTTTTACGTTACATTACGTCAAAACTATTATTTTATTATAATAATAAAAGAGGCCAAATTTACAACACACAAGGTATTTGCAGGCCTAGCTCACATTTAAATATAGTATGGTATCAACATCCAATCAGACTTCGATAATAATTTTAATGTTTTATTTGAACAAATACATAAAAAAAATAATCCACAACAATCATAAATTGCTATATCATAATTGCCCATATCTACAGATAACAATATAGGTAACAATATGTATTATTAGATTTTTCAATAATAATTTTAATAATTTATGTGCAGCTATTAGAAATAATAACAGTCATTATTCTTTTTTTGACACAAGTAATTAAACAAGTTATGTCATAAAGCACAATGTCTAGGCAATAAAAAAATAGGTAAAACTATAACTCATTGAATATAATATTTATCAGAAGCAGATTTACCTTCACCTGCATCATAATATTATACTTCAAACCGACGAACCATGAAGTACTTTTTTATACTTTTTGCTGAATTTATGATTCTAGTAAATTCTGGAGGAAAAGATATGAAGTTTCTACCAAATTTACCTCTAGTAAGTAGAACTTGATTAATGAATAAAATATATTTACAATAATTAACACTATGTAAAATCTATCTAAGCTTCCGTAAATACAAATATTTCGCCATACAATTATAATTAGATGTTCATCATATGTATTGTTATTATTAGAGCAATGGCTCGGGATAAGATTTTTAAGTTTTAATTCTTGTCAAGAACATATCGATAAAAGATCCATAAATTCGATAATTATATTCATAAATAGGTTTAAGTTATATCTTTATCAAATATGTATGTATTGAACTTAATTAAAAAATTTTCAAAAAACATTTACCTAGAAAAATTCTAACAGAATATAATCCATTGCTTGATTTTAACAAAATTATTTGCTGATAAAAACTGAAGTTACGCCACCATTTCTATAGCTGTATGTGCTCTGAAACAATCGTGTATTTAACGTGATACTTATAGTACTTATATATTATTAGAGATGCTCACTGGGTCAACTTTTGTGTGAATAATTATTTAAGAAACTCTTGAAAAGTGAAAATCGTAAGCTAGTTTCCTACTAGTTTTTTCTGTAGATATTGTAGCTCTGGCTACTTAACAGTTACAATTTTTGCATATACACATATTATAAAATATAACCATTGCAATCTTAGACCTTAGGCTACAACCGCTTAGTCATTATTAATGTTGTTCTTAAATTATTTACTTTCATAAAAATGTAATGCAAAACTGTAGAAGTTAGGTTCAGGGTTAAAAAAATCATATTTTTGTGAATTTAATTTAATATTTTTGAAAGAAACTCGACGACAAGTCATGTGCAATACACTTTATCCATAAAATCTATTAATTTAAAAACTTGTATCAATTGATGTATGTCGTCTCAATCATTTTTCGTCTATAGAAATCATCAGCTCTGGAAGTTATGATCACTATTAACCATGGAACCATCGTATCATATTTTCAGATGTTTTCTTGATCATACTATGAAATATATATGATAATATCATTATATCAATTTAAATATAAATAATAAACATGGAATTGTTATTTTAGGGAGAATTTCGAGTAAATGTCATTGCTACTCAACAATGCCATGTAAATCATAATTCCAGTTTGCAGTTCAATTTTTTTTTGTCCAAGACATCTAGAACTACAACTGAACTTAGAGGAAATATATCAATTTTTAACAGGCCATTTGATGATTCTTTATTGGTAAGTTTGTAGAGTAAAATTATAGTTATTAAATTTCCATAAATTTTATATTTTCATATACAACTATAAAAAGTCGGTTAAGTGTTTACCACTTTGCTTTATGGTATTTTTTGACTGGGTAACTATATTGTATGTTATAAAAATAAATTCAATGATATAATATTATCATTGTCAGAATATGTTAATAAGTATATATTATGATATTATTTTTCTGACAGTAATTTATTTTACTATTAATAAGCTTTTAGCGTTTTTGGTAACAGTATGAACTACTTTCGATAAAATGTTTTAATTTTCAATCCTTCGTTATAAAAATTAAATATTTTATAATTTTTAATATACGATATACCTATACACGTCTTTATACTATTTACTACATAGACTTCGGTAATAAAACTGAATACCTTAGGAAATGTGATACACTACAAAGATAAACAAATAGTTATTTAAATTATACTAACAAAAATTCTTGTAATAAATTGGATAAGCTGGTCGATTTACTGTTATAGTTTCGTGGTACTATGGCAATAAAAGATAAAATTGGTACTTGGCAAAATAATGCGTATGTATATAACTCACCTCAAGCATACTCAAGTCTTAAAAAACTTCTTGGAGCTGAATTTCCAATTCTTTTAAATAGCTTTGGAGCAAATGAATCAACACAAAATGCTATTCCACCAGTAAGTTGTTTAAAAAAAAAATTGTCTCCAAAATGAAATATTGAATGATATACGAACACAATAAAATGTATATTTTTAGGGAATATTTATCTCCAAAGGCTACAATATATCGAACTATCCAGCAAATACAAATTTTCCTAAAAAACTTTTTTATGGAACTTACGTATTTAAAGTTATGTATTTGGAAAAAAATGGCGAAGAAGTTGGATGCTTTTTATTTACAATTGAAGTAAAACGTCCTTGGGAAACTGAATAAATTCGTGAAATCATGTAGTGTTTGTAGTTTGTTAAATTTAAACTATATGTTTTGTATGTTAAGAAAAATACAAATTTATTTTATTAAAGTAGTTTATAGATATAATTTATCCAAATTTAAATTTGTATCATAATGTTACAGGACAGTTTCTCACACACTTAATAATATACATAAAAACTTAAAGTCCATGATCCAATTATATGATTCAAATAAAAATATTTATTATTTCGAACACTATTGGCCAATCTAAGTATTTAGAATTTTTTTCATAAGGTATAATAGCTTCATGTTGATGTACCTACTTCATATTATGTAAATCTGAAATTTGAATTTTTTACTAATTTCAATCCTTAATCGTCGTAGTATTCATATTCCTGTGTCTTACGACTCTTTTAACCGTTGTTTTTTATAGTTATCAAAATATTCTATTTTGATTGAAATTACGTAACACTAATATTACATCTCATTTTTTACCTCTTACAAATCCTATTGTCGCATGCCGTAAAGAAGGGCTAACAAAAAGCCCACGATTATTCTGCCACTAGAAGCGCGTCGTTCGATAGAAGGGCCACATTTTACCATTTCACCATCACACTAATATACTATAATACTATATTATAATATAATAGTGATTATGAGCATTTTAAGAAATTAAATATGATTTATTATTTCTTGAAAATACTTGATAGTTTAACGAGAGTAAAATCGAACACCAACAAAAACAATTTTGCCAAGCCTTCCAATTCAACTAGACAAAAAACACCTGGTAAAAACTTGTCATCTATCAATCAGAACTCAAAAAACTAACTTCTAGGTTAAACTTCACTAATAGATCTTCTCCTCTATCTCTAGACTTCCCAAAATATAACCTTAAAATAAATAATACAACTGAACCTTTATATATTAAAAAGCTAGAGTTAATAATAAGTAACATTACAATTCCAGTAACAATTGGCACAGGAGCAAATATATGTTGAATAGACGTAGGTACGTTAATGCCTCCTAATAGTAAACTAAGAAAAAACATATCATATTAACAGGAGCAAATAATAAACTTATAATAAACTACATATGAAAATAATGAATTAATTACTATAATAAATTATTAAATCGCAATTCCCACTATAACAGCTGGATTAGTCAAACGAAATTGGTCTTTAATGTAGCAATTAAAAGCAATTATGAATTTCAAAATTCTTATATAGAATTACTTTCCTTTTTTTTTGTGTCTTGGTAAGAAACGGTCGTGTGCTTAATCTTTCCAGCACTCTGAGTTTACGTACCGGCGGTCGTTGCTAGCACTCGGATGGGTTACCACCCGGATTTATAGCAACGAATCCTTGTCACACATACAAAACGTGTTTTGATCTATCGTTCCCCCCACACAATACTAATAATATACAATCTTTATGGTTTACAATTTTAGAAACACAAGATCAATTCGGCGATTTTCGACGAGAAAAACAAAATAATATTAGATTTTATTAACAGCAGCTCATACACAAAATCAGAAAAAGTCATAACACACAATACGACACAGTATTGTCACACAAATTTGAAATTCAGTTATTGAGACTATGTGTAGGTTAAAAAATGTTTTTTTCAAATAATAATACATCCAGACTTATACTTAAAAAGAACGTTGTATTTGTCATTTAAAATTTAAGACTGGCGAAAATTGTTTGATCAATAATAAGAAAAAAAATTAGAAAAATTTTAAATGTTTTATTTATCATGTAGGTCCAAAAAATTATAATATAATCATTTGTAAACATTTGAAGATCCTATCTATAATTACATTTGTTTTTGAATTACAAAAAAAAAATTATAAAATAGTAAACATTCATAAAAAATAAATGTAACTTGCCAGTAAACTTTTCTTAGGTAGACACATGAAAGCAATCAAATTCTCGGAATACTAAAGAATTATGTGAATATTTTCAACTTTAAACACTTACTAAAAAAGTCACTCACTCAACAAATTGTATATCAGAATTTAATAATAGAATTGTAACGAATAAAATATATTATATAACATTGATTTTTTATTATTTTTAAATTAAATTACGTCATACTTATTATTATATTTTATCGGTGAAAATTATCTGACCAAGTTAACAACAAAAAGGTACTCGTTGGCTCAGCTAACGTTTGGCCATAATATGGTATCAACATACAATCAGATTTTATTCATAATTTTAATATTTTATTCGAACAAATACGTGAAAAAAATAATCCACAATAATCATGAACAACTGCAATTTTGGAATTGCCCAAATGTACAGAGAACGATATAGTTAACAATACCTATGTATTATTATATTATTCAATAATAATTTAGATAATTTATGTGCAGCCATTAGTTAAATAATAACGGTCATTATTCTTTTTTTTTGACACAAGTGATTAAACAAGTTATGTCATAAAGCACAATGTCTAGACAGTATAAAATAGGTATACTCTATAGCTCATTGAATATAATATCCATCAGAAGCAGATTTACCTATTCCTGTGTCATAATATTATACTTCAAACTGACGAACCATGAAGTACTTTTTTATAATTTTTGCTGAATTTATGATTCTAGTCGATTCTGGAGGAAAAGATATGAAGTTTCTCCCAAATTTACCCCTAGTAAGTAGAACTTGATTAATGAATAAAATATATTTACAATTATTAACACCATATAAAATCTTTTTCTGCAGAAATTGTAGTTCTTGCTACTTAAGAATTACAATTTTTAAATAACCAACTATTATAAAATATAAACTTTGTAATCTTAGAAATTAGTAAACATTTGCTTAGTTATTCTTAAACTTTGGTCTTAATTTTCATGAAAACGTTATGCAAAACTCTAGAAGTTAGGTTCAGGGCTAGAAAAATCATATGTTGGTGAATTCAATTTAATATTTTTTAAAGACAATCGACAACCTAATATAGTCATGTGCAATACATTTTATCCATAAAATCTATTAATTTAAAAAAATTCACTTTTGGATACAATTGATATATGTCTTCTCAATCTTTTTTCGTCTATATAAATCATCAATCATCGTCTCCAGAATTTATTTACACTTTTGACCATAAGACCATCACATCATGTTATCAGATATATTTTTCAATCATACTAGGAAACATATATGATAATATCATTATATCAATTTAAATATAAATAATAAACATGGAATTGTTATTTTAGGGAGAATTTCGAGTAAATGTCATTGCTACTCAACAATGCCATGTAAATCATAATTCCAGTTTGCAGTTCAATTTTTTTTTGTCCAAGACATCTAGAACTACAACTGAACTTAGAGGAAATATATCAATTTTTAACAGGCCATTTGATGATTCTTTATTGGTAAGTTTTGTAAAATAAAATTCATAAATAAAAAATTATAGTTATGCAATTTTCATAGATTTAAAAAATAATTTTTTATTTTTTCATATAGAATTATAAAAAGTCGGGATAGCGTGTTTACCTCTTTCCTGTACGGTATTTGTAGAGTGGGTAACTATATTGTATGTTATAAAAATTAATTCAATGATATTATCATTGTCAGAATATATCAATAAATATATATTATGATATTATTTTTCCGTCAATAATTTATTTTACTATTATTATAAATAGTTATTTAAATTATACTAACAAAAATTCTTGTAATAAATTGGATAAGCTGGTCGATTTACTGTTATAGTTTCGTGGTACTATGGCAATAAGAGATAAAATTGGTACTTGGCAAAATAATGCGTATGTATATAATTCACCTAAAGCATACTCAAGTCTTAAAAAACTTCTTGGAGCTGAATTTCCAATTTTTATGAATAGCTTTGGAGCAAATGATACAATACAAAATGAGATGCCACCGGTAATAGTTGTTTTAAAAAAAAAATTTTTCAGCAAAATGAATTATTTTTAATAATATATTATATGAGCACAATCGAATATTTATTTTTAGGGAATATATATTTTCAAAGGCTACAATATATCGAACTATCCAGTAAATACAAATTTTCCTAAACAACTTTTTTATGGAACTTACATATTTAAGGTTATGTATTTGGAAAAAAAATCTAGAAGAAGTTGGGTGCTTTTCATTTACCATCGAAGTAAGACGTCCTTGGGAAACTGAATAAATTCGTGAAATCATGTAGTGTTTGCAGTTTGTTAAATTTAAACTCTATGTTTAGGATGTTAAGAAAAATATAAATTGATTTTATTAAAGGTTTTTATGAATATAATTCATCCGAATTGCATTTTTTATTATAATGTTTAAAACTTACAACACAGTCACTAAAAAATTTAATAACATAAACAAATACTTAAAATTTATAATCCAATATTAAGAGATTCAAATAAAAATATTAATTTTTTTTTATTATTACTCGTAAATTAAGTCCGCGGCAGCTAAAGCCATTGGACTGACATTACAGGTTCACATTATTTTATACTACATTATTAACATACTTATCATTATATGGTACATGGATGTAGGTATAATGAAATAGACAAATTTTAAATTTTGTTGATTAATTTAGATTTGTAAATAAATTCTAAAATATGTTTTAAGTTGTATGTATTCAGTGGCTCGGAGATGCAAGTCTGCATCCTAAAAACATTCATTATTTCAAACATTATTGACAAATGCTAGGTTTGGAATATTTTTTTGGGGTATAATAGTTACATGTGAGATGAACTTTAATAATATTATGTAAATATAAAATCTGACATTTTTTACTATCCTTAATCCTTAATCTCATCATAGTATTCATATTCTGTGTTATACTACTGTTTTAAATTTAAATTTTTATAAGAATCAAAATATTTTATTTTAATTTGCATTGTATAACTCTATAATACAACTTATTTTTACCATGGAAAACTCAGGACAACTCCTATAGCCGCCTGTCGTTAAAGTGTACCGACAAAAAGCGCACGATTTTTCTGACACCAGGAGCGCGTCGTTCGATAGAAGAGCTACATTTTATAATTTCATTATTATACTAATATTATTATTATTATTATTAAATAATAATTCATATGCACATTTTTGGAAATAATTATGATTTATTATTCTTTATAAATACCATTTTCACCAATTAATTTACCATTGAAGTAAGACGACGTCCTTATAAAACTGAATAAATTTGTGAAATCATGGAGTATTTGTAGTAGAAATAATTAAATTATTATGGGAAGGATGACTTCAAAATTTTAAATTCTTGCTTACAAATACTGGCAAACTGTGCAGGACATTTTTGCTTGGACGAAAATTTTGGAATGATACAAGGCCAAGTTTCGCAGAAGTTATCCATGATTTAAGCTTTTATGGATTATTGAAAACGACTGAACTTACAAATTCCCATTTTGTGCTTCCGTGAACTTACAAATTACTTACCAATTTTTGAAAACATTTTGGATAAAAATATTCAAGTTAAGCGGCCAAATTTAAGGACCTCTATAAGTACAATGTAACTAAATAGTGATTATTATTGAGGTCCTGATGTTTCTTATTTTTCAACAATGCTAACTCACCTAGAAAAAAATAAGTCTACCATTCTTGTGGTTTAATTGACACGTAAGACAATTTTTTCTTTCAACGATACTAATTAATTACTTTTTTTAATAACACACTGGCCTGCGTTTATTTGACCGATCGGATGTTGCTTTACAATACTTGCCTGCAGTACCTACGTATGTACATA
The DNA here is from genome assembly GCF_001856785.1 of Myzus persicae. NCBI lineage: Eukaryota > Metazoa > Arthropoda > Insecta > Hemiptera > Aphididae > Myzus > Myzus persicae. The sequence continues at coordinate 670,625 of NW_019100626.1, read as the reverse complement.
AAAAAAGCTATTTATTAAATTAAATACACCTACCCATAGTTAATTCTACATACTCAATTCGGAGATATGCATGAAATATGATCAATATTATCCTTTCGAATTCACTTAAAAAAACAATTAAATCATACTTCATAGTATGCTCAGCGCTCATTATGTTATAAGTTATAACTAAATAATATTCTACAAATTTGAATAAATTAAGTAGGTAAATGTTTAATTCAGTAATTAATCTAATTTTAATGATATCGTACACTCGCAAAGTTGATATTAAAAATATGTTCATGTTCAATGTAGGTACCTATAACTTTTATTTTTCAAACATTGATAATAAATGTATTTTAATTTTTATGTTGTCTTAAAGGCGGGATGAATGATATATCTTGACATTTTTCATGTCAAAAAACATTGTTTATCATATGATACATCAAAGCGCAACAGCAGATCGATTAGCTGTTGTTATACATTGTATAACAATGCAAAGGGGAAATAGGTTATTTATACACTATAATTACACCATAATTACGCTTATGCTTGTTCCGTGGAGTTTTATCACATTGAACTTTGTTGTGAAAACAAAATAATTATTCTAAAACTTAACACTGACGATAAACTCGAATTTATAACGAGTACACAATTAATTCGATATACACTTTAAGTCGTTAAGCTCATCTTACATAATGGCTAGCGCATATTCCAACCATTCTTCAAATGTGTCAACAATTTGCGATAAGTAAAAGTTTTGGTGAATCGCATCAGAATTTAAATCGGAGAAGTTGAAAATAGCACGTTTCATTCTTATTTGGGCAATAAATATGCAAAAGAGAAGTTTGTGTATGCGAATTATTGCTATTCACTGCTGGGTAGAAGTTATTGTTGCAGTTGTAGTTTATAATCTGAGTAACGGCAGGTAATATTATTCTACAATGTGATGTTTTACAATGCACGTTCACCATTTGAATATTTTTTGCTTAAAAAAGTATAGTGTTTATTCGAATCCCGAATTTTAAACAAAGTAGGTAGGTGCCCATAATACTAAGATACTATATTTTAAAGTTAAATCACTTGACTTCTGAGGCAATTTATATCATTAAATAGTATTTTGGCATTATCTCATGGCGATAAACGCTTTTTGTTTTCCAATGACTACGTCCATATATTTAAATATATTCCAATTTTTAAAAAAAAATATTTTGATACAATATCTGAATTGAGTTTTTGATCAATATACTTTATATACTAAAAATAATATTTAATTCAATATATATATTATTTTTTTTAAATTTAGAAATACGCCTCAAATACCAGTGTTATTGGCGTTTTTGAAAAAACACTTTTAATTTTATAATTTCTAAAATACATACTAGTATAGTTGTAGTATACTACTAAAGTTTTACTCAATATATCTGAACATGATACAATGATACATTAAGATTTAAGTTATTGAAAATACATGTGATAAAATCTATGTGTTCTTGTTAGTTGTTATATTTCCTGAAATTGGTAAGTCTCTTTGAGGACTTCCAGAAGAGTCGATGTTCTCTCTGTGTTGTGTTGGGTGATAGTATTTCACATAGATTGTAGGGGAGCATCAATTTGTCTCAGGAGTCTTTTGTCAAGAGGCATTCGGTTAATAAGTGTTATACTGTAGACGTGGTGTTACATGAGGTGCATTAACGTGGTTCCTTTTTGTTCATTATATATCCGTGTTCGTATATTAAGGTGTGACCAATTCTTAATCTGGTGATTATGGTTTGATGTCTACGCGGGTGAGACTGCACGTCATGCACTCATGGAAAGGTGGTTGATTTAATTTCTCTCAGTTTTTTGTTTCTTAGTCTCCATTCTTGTTGGCATCTTTGATTTAGGTTTATATATTTTTGGTTATGAAGTTTGTGTCAAAGTGAGTTGTTGGATTCCAAAAATCAGCTGTAAATTCTTTGGTTGCTTTTTTGGCTAAATCGTCTGCTAATTCATTTCCAGTAAACTATCACATCAATATATTTAAATATACTATTTAAAGCTTATTAATGCTAATGTCTAATATATAACGATTATAAAATATAAGATATCAAATACATGTGCATCACTCTTCACTCATCAGTAATTTACCTAAGTAGTAAGTACTAAATACCTAATATCATTCTTGTCGACAGAAAACATAACTAAAATACTGAGGTGAATAAATTATAAGCTACTGGTTTTCCAAATCAAAAATATTGATATAATTATTAATTTTAATAATACAATATGTTTAGTAAAACTGTATAAAAGATCAAAATAGTATAATATGGAAACTCAACAAAGAAAAGTTGAACAAGTTAATCTATAGCAAATTATTGATATTAATTAATATTTTTTATAGATTAAGAAAAATATGTGAACCTTTAGTAGAAAATATTTATATTCATTTAGAATTAGTTAAAGTATTCTTTTTTTGTGGTTATTTGAGTATATCACACAGTTTCTAAATGTCAAATTATTTGTTTTATGACATATCAAAAATTGTATAATAAACAAAACGTAAGTAAAATATACACAATTTTATGTAAACTGTATACATAGGTATGCAATATACGCATACAGTAGTACTTATATAAATACTTATTTGTAAATACGAACAAATGGTAATGTATATTTTTAAATAATTATATTTAATTAAATTTCAATACATGCATTTACACTATTTACAGTAAAAAAGAGGGTAAAATTTGCATAAAATAAAATTATATCGAATTTCTGCAAGAAATCATCCTGTACATGTCATATGGACTTATGCAACACAAACGAAATAACAAAATACACTCCTTGGAAGTTGATGAAAAATAATAATATTCTTTTTACATACCGTTTATCTATAGGTACAATAGGTACATACCTAATACCTATATGTTATCGTAAGCACCGCCGCTGTTGTGACGTGTCTGCGGGACAAATTATGTTTTAAAGAGGTAAATAATATACGACGTATATGGCGCCCTCGGCACGAACGCGTAAATTACACATGGGTAAGCGCATAATTATATTTAAAACAACGAACCCAAAAATGGTTCTTTATTAGTTTATTTAGGAGTTAATTATTTGTGTCGAAATGAAAAAAAATAAATAACGCGCGCCGGATAGAAAAATACGTCGACCGTATATCATATCGTCGTCGCGGTATCGGCTAAATATATATGTATATAATATTAGCCTATATATAGGTACCTATATACTATTGTACATTGTGTGTACACTGTACATGTTATAGAATGTAATAAAATGTTCGAGGGAGGCGTTTTGTTATTTTTTATTTATTACGAATAATGTGTGTTTCCCCGCGAACGAAACCGATGAAAATAATAAATCACCGTCGTCGGTTTTCTTCTGGTATACCTACCTAGGTACTGCATTATAATATTAATATTGTTATTATTGTTGTGTAATAATATAATATTTTGTAATGAATAACTCGCGTTCGATTGCCGCTGTGCTGAGGCCATAATACGTGCGTCGTATGACCGTCGTTCGATGATGGCAATCAGTCGTCGACTCGAACACCGTCGAAATTACGTGTAACCCGATGTAGGTACCCATACCAATTTAATACGTAGGTAATATTATTATTTTTTGTAAAACGAGTTGTAAGGTCGTACCAAAAAAATAAATTGCGGACCATTTGACATTTCGTGTAAATACGCGTGTACGACAAGAGTCGGTTCGAGTTGTTAATATAATATTATTATATACGTATTGCATAATCCGCGTTTACGGCCGAAAATTAGGTATATTATTCATTATAATTTCTCTGTTTCTGATCTCCCTGCAGTGCCGGATGTGAAGAGGGGAGACAGAAGATGTGTAAATATTTTAATACCTTGACAATCAATTATATTGTGTGCGTATTTATCTTCTAATCATAATACATGTATAATGTTATACAATATATAGCTAGGTAGATTAAATCTCATCTAAAAAATGTATATTTTTTTAATTTCAATTTAAATTGTGTAATAAATAATAATTTTGTTTCTGTTTTTGGTAGAAATCTTATGACTATGACTAAAGAAAACATGATGTCATGATGATATTATATTTATTGAGTGTCGAATGAAATTGTTGGCATTTCATTATGTCCCTGATTATTATTTAATTTACTTGTCTCTATCCTCTCCATTCATATCAGAATATCATTCGATAATGTATAATATTATTTAATGGTGTAAATATTGCCAATTATTTTCTTTATGCTTGAAGGCAATATTATAAAAATGCATTGTTCCATAATATTAAAAACGATTCTGAGCGGGACTCGGGGAAATATGATTTCAGAATATTAGATTTACCAAAAATGTTACCTTTTCCACATTTTTGCGATATTTTCATAAACTTTTGAGAATGTTCCAAGTGAAACGAGTTTTTATAATAAAATAACCTTCCTAACCTAACTATTGCATTTGTATTTTCAGCTTTAAATATTTACTCAGTCAGCGATGGGATAACGGAACCAACAGTGAATTGTGAATACGTCGAATAAAATTTCACTGGTCACCACTCCGTATTTAAATAAACATTGAGGCACCGAACCCGGAATTATACGATTTTCTACTATTATGATAATCAGCTGCCCAAAGTCGCTTTTCTTATCAAATATCAGAAATAATTTCATCTCGTCTACGCTCCATTCGGAATGACAAACATTAAGATGATAAGCTTCAACAAAGATGGACATTATTATAATATAATAGAGTAACTGTAATCTGTAGTCTGCCATATTCGATGTCCTGCAGAATCGTCGTTTTAAATAAAACAACTATTGAACTATAATAATATAATAATTTCTAGGTAACTATCTCGAAAACGTATTATGACATCACGCATAATGAATTCGGCCCCTAACCTAACCTAACCTAACCTATTATAATGTACGTATATTGGAGTTATGTGCTTACGTACAATATAATAATATATACTATAATATATACGCATTATATATTACAGGAGAAAACGGCAGATGATGACTTCACCCGCTCGCGCTAGCGTTTTCCGATCGCTTTGAAAAAGCTTTAACGGAAACCCTTTTAACCCATACGCCCGATCTCCTTGCCGGTGAATTTTTTTTTTACTTTTACATTGTCTGTTTATAATATACTAAAATTTTAAGTGCAGTATTATAAAAACGCGTGAGCGCGCTAACCGTCCGTCACATCGTCGACGAGGATTTATAATATTATTATTATATATAGCTATAATACTATGTTCGTTGTTCGTTATTCTCCTCCTCCTCCTCCTCCTCCTCTTCGGCTACCACGCACCTACGCGTTCGTATATTATAATGAATATATATATATACAGGTATATCGATTAAAAAAAATATATATATTACAATAATAACTCAATTTTCGCGTAATCTTTTCCTCCGAAGGTCTTATTATATATAATATATTTACTAATCCTTAGATTATATTATATATACACGCGCGTTCGCGTCCCACGATAGCGTGCGCATTACCCGGTATACGGGATTAGGTATAAACGAAAAAAAAAACACCGTTAAGATATTTTACTTGTCGGTTGTTTTTTTTTTTTACTACCCAGTATTATAATACGTCGGACTGCAGTGAACGCAAATGTATATTTCTATATATATGTATATATATATGTATATAATAGTATACATAGTATTATTATAATGCACGACAGACTCGCTAGCCACACGGTCTTTCTCTCCCATTGATTTATTCCAAGCATTTTTTTTCGTATCCGCGCATTTTTTAGCGAGACGCACTGCTATATGGCTGGCCCTTCACCCTCCCCGCATGCTCTGCACGGCGATGCGCGACGGAAACGGTCCAGTCGGTGGGAGAGGATCTTCTTCCTACTCGCATAGTAATAATTAATAATAATATAATCTCCGCCGATTGCCAAAATATATACCAGGCGATTTCCCGCTCGATAACACTTTTTTTATTGAATTTCTTATACAGGCGTTTAAGCATCAGATAATATGTGGGTCGATAAATAATAACGCTACGTAACATAATATATAGTATAAGGTGTTTGGGCAACAATATTTCTTGAAAGAAATTGTTTTGTTTTTATAAACTATGGTTAACATTATTATTTTATAACACTCTGTGTCTAACCAAACAAATTTACTTTTTTACTACCGGCTTTTTGTCATAGTGATTTTAAAATTAAAAAAATACTAATATACTTCAAAATTGGAAACCACAGAATACTTTTCCATAGCATTGATTTATCAGTATTGAATATTGAAGGAAAAGTTTTTTTTATTAATAAGTATTTGCAATTTGAACCGGCCAAAACTTTTACAGGGAATTATTAATATACCGTCGTTTAAAAAATAAAACCGTATATTTTAAGTGGATCAACTCTTATAGCGAGTATATATACCTGTCGAAAATAAACCAAAAACCCACACAGCATTAAATATAATATATTGGGTGACATTAACTATCATATACACATTGCACATTATGTATAGGTACGACACTCATATATTATAAAATAATATGTTTCTTCAAACCTGATCGGACATAATAATATTAATAATATTATATATTTGCGATCGCGTATGTGCTACGTGTCTAGGCGGGCTTGTACGTTTTGAGTGATAAAAAAAAATATATATAAAATAATAAAGCGTGTTCAATGATTGCACAATGCACATACTATATGGACTCTCACTTTATACACATTACAGCATTGCATGTCGGGTGCATTCCGCGGGTGTACTCGTCGCCGTTGTCCTCGCTGTACAGGTATATTATATAATAATATACCATATTATATACGTATTTGCACGACATTTCAATTATACATTTTTATAAACAGAACTTCCGAAAGCTTCTGATGTCGCTGTTGAGCGCACACACATCCCGGGCCTGTACGGAAAATCTTCTTTCTTTTTCACATTTTTTCTCCCCCCCCCCCTCACTTTGCGTTCACCGTTCGGTCGTGTACGGGAATGTAAGTATTGGTATATTATACTATATATGTGTGTGTATACTTATGAGAGTGTAGCTATAGACATATTACATTATTATTAGCACACTTTTGCAGTGCCTAACTACATACCAGCGCTATAACGAAACACAATAATATACACTTTTGTCGAATATTATTACTTATTATTACTCAAGAGTGGAAAAAAATTGCACGATGGATACATTATAAAATATAATTTACATTTTTATCGAAACCGTAATAGCAATTGTGTACCTACATTATTATTAATTATTATAATTTAGTGTACCGGACGATATAATATATTATACATGTACCTGCCTGCGTATATCAAATGAAATAGGCACCCACGTCCCACACATATAAGCATATTATGAAAAATTAAAAAATAAATATTTTATGCAAATATATATTGAACCAACCGTGGTGCTTTCCAGATATACGCATACATTATTACAGTATAATGTATAAATATGAAGTATTTATACATAGTCAAATATATTAATATAATTATTATATTATGCACTTACATCATAACATAGTCACTCATATTATATTATCATCTTTTTAAAAGTATTCGGAAAGTTTTTTGCAATTGATTAATTTTTCACAAAAATGAATAAAAACACAATATATGTAGCTTACTGTGGAGTGTACATTTGCATAATATCATATTGACGAGTATAATGCGCAAACTTAACTAAAAAATCGATACACAGGGATTACATAATAATATGTAATAATATTATAATGTATAGGAATATATAGAACATTATTGCTATATCAATAATATGCTCGTCTGTTTGATTCATCTGTATTGTTTAAAAGAACGAGTTTATTATTCTATTTGTTTCCATAGTTCGATCATAAGACTGACTGATTAGATTTAAATATTATACATTTTTTTTTTTTTGAGTACTACGAAGTAAATGATTTACTATAGTGAAGAAAAACATAACATTTTCCGAAGGAGAAATAATAAAAGTAGTAGGTATATTACTTTACAAAATTATAACTAAGCTGCGTGTAATAATATAAATAATATACCTAAATAAATAGTGGTTGATTACCAGGTAGGTACTTATAAAGTTTTGAATGTAGCTGTTCAATTTTCGGCAAAGGTTGGTGGCCTCTGATGTAGACGGATATCATTGTCTTCTTACCCGTTAAACATAAAATATATAATACAGACTTGTATAAAATGTAACAACCGAACACCACACATATAAGCGTATAATAATCTACGAAAATCAATAATAATTGTGATATGCTGGAAATAATTTTGATAAACTCGTGTTCACGTGTACCTAAAACACAATAATATTGTGTGTTTTGAATATTTACGTCCTAATCGTTACGTAATAACATTCACTGAAATACATTGTTGTTATATTGTACTCAAATAATATTATATATCACAATACTGTATTATATTTATCAGTATTATAATAATATTATGTGATGTGATAAACGACCATGCTCGTCGAATCCGATCGAGTGATTTAGAGTAACAAATTATTACGTTCACCGACGTTATACCTAGGTGTATTAAATTTAAACGCTGTTTATTGTGTATTATTACCTACGCATTATGAACCGATAAAACGTTTTGTTTATTACGCGATAAATACCAAACATATATTCAACGGACCGAATCTATATAATAGTATTAATATATCCTACCCACATCGTGTAATTACAAAATATGTTTCAACATCGTAGAATAATTACTGTAGTACCTATACTTATACGTACAGTTATACACCGAACGAAAATATAAAAACGGCGATGGATAATGATACCTACCCGGGTAGGTATATCAAGGGGTATATTATCATAACAATATTATTATGTGTGTATATATTCGATAAACGTACCTATACCAAATTTACGATTCAAACTTAAAGTAAAATATAGTATAAATATAAAATAATACTGCTCTTCGCGTATACTATACATACCTACCTGTTACGACTGAGAAAGGACCGTGAAGAGTGTTGTAATTGTTATTATTCTTAAGACAAAACTGACAGGAGTTTTGAGGTTAATATCGAGTGCATATTATACGTCACAATAACGATAATATCGAAGAGTTGTACCTTGTACGGATTGCTTATGACTTTTATACAAATGTACACACATCACGTGGTCGCCTATCTGAGATTATAAGTAGGTATTTAGTATTTACATGTATTTACTTCGTGATGTCTTCGCTTTCGTGTCTCCCCTGATTCATATTTTATTTGAATGATTTTAATTATTATTCTCATCGGCGGCAAAATCGTCTGGAATAACGATATTGGATTCTAAAATGCCAGTGTATATTAAAATCTCAATTTTTTTCAATCATAACTTTAATATTACTCTAGCTTCGAGTCGTAAGTCGATCGATATCAATTCATCGTATTTTGGAATAAATTAATAATTATGAATTTAATAAAAAAAAAAATGGTTATAGCTATGAATTCTGTAGTTATATATATATATAGTACATTATACTAATATAAATACGTAATCACATTAATTTATTCAGCGGATTGTAAAACGAAATTAAAATGATTCCTAAACGTAAATATTAATCATTTCTGTTATTCGTGTCGTTGTTTTTAATTTAATAAATTGATTTTGATTTGCATGCTAATGATATACGTTTTATTTTCTTCGTTATCTACCGCCGCCATCGCCGTCTGCTTTGAACAAAAACAAACAAAACATCATTTTTGTACTTAATTATTTGATATTATTATTTTTTATTTTCCAAAAAAACTTATAAAGTTAATAAGTTAGTTACTTCAAATAACTAATATTCAATTACGTGGTTAAATCATCTCACATTTACACGTCAAGCTATATTTTAATGGACGAATATGGTACTATGGTAGTATCATATGAAATACCCTCAGTTATGAGGGTATTTTGGTTATTAAAACGGATTATTTTCAGATGCAACAAAATCACTAAACTACTATAAAAGGAAAAGTCTGTTTGTAGGATTTTCTTTGTATTCGTCCATTGAATATTTTGTTACATTGTAAAATGTTTAGTTAAATGTAATTTTGTTCACCAACCGATGGTATTATAAAAAAAAAACTCGAAATAAAATAATGTTAATGTACATTCTAATTTCGATACACACAGATAAAATAACACCCTATTGGCCATTACATTATATTATATTATGTTAATATGAGAATATTTATGGTGGTTCGTGAGAGATGTTTTACCCTTTTCCCAATTTTCACCCCATCAGAAATTGGGTTGAATTCCACTCTGTTTTCGGGGTTATATTATTATACATCTGTACCTGAATAACAATGGGTATATTTTAGTGTTATAAATTTATAATTATTGTTTTTATTACTGCGACGAAAAGGTCGAAGTGTGATATTTTTTTTACACCTACACGCTTTACTTGTGAAATAAATGAGTAATTTTTTTTATTAATAATTATTAACATCAGTATAAAGGTTGATAATTAATTATAATTATGTATGTTTTTTGGGGGTAGAACGATGAGTAGATGTAGTGAAAAGGGTATAATTTAAAAATATATGACGATAAGAGTCACCAATAAATATTTCAGCTTAAAGAGAATATAGATTTTGAGAAAAATTAAACATTTTAGCCCTTTTTGTACAAGTATGTGCATACAGCTCAAGAACTTCATTTTAAATGGCAAGTTGAAACCAACTAAAAATAAAAATAAAGCTATTTAATTACACGTACTAGATGTTCGTAAATTATATCTTAATTTTACAAGCAGCCGTTTAATAATTTTGGCGATATATCTAGGTATCGAGTATAAAATGATAACATTTAAAATATTGAAAAAAATCATTTATTTTTTTATTAAACTTAAGCCCGGCGACTAAGTCTATTAGCTGTTGTAGGGGTTATGAACTGTGGTAGAGATAAGGTTGGTATACGGTAGATTGTTTTTTACGATTGTTACGGTTGTTACGGTAGGTAGTAAACTCGTGTATGTGTGGCAAGGTTTTTCAACTACTATAAACCCTGATGGTCACCCATCCGGGAGCTAGTAGCTGTGGCCTTTACTGCAGACTCCCAGTCGCATTCCGCGACTGGTAGCAGCCAACGTGCCACGTCAAGCCACAATTATTAATTTTTTTACTAATTGTTGTTATAAGGCATCAACCCATAGTTAATAGCCAGCATTTATTTACATATTTTTCCTTTCTATTATTATATATTTAATAAATTATATGATTTTCACAAATTGATAAAAAAATTACAACTTAGCTTTTTTTAATATACTCATACAATAGGTCATTAATGGTGGCGATAACAACACAGATGGTCAGATATATGTCTAATTTTTATCGTCGATAAATATTATACTTATAGCTGCTTATTACAAATAATAAATAATAGTATCATATTTACCGTATGTATACGATTTCAAGTTTTTGGAAATATATATTGAACAGAACAAAAATAATCGCACTGTGCTTAACTATTTAACGGTATTATTTATGTTTTGTATAACTCATACATACACGCATACGTTTTAAGTAAAAAGTAAAGTATTATATGAACGCTGTTTATTATTTTATTACCAAAATATCATAATCTTTTCTACTTAAAACGAAAATAATTTATATGAATTATGCGTTTTAAAGTTTACGTAAAACGCGAAAAGGATTTAAAAGTTTAAGGAGCACAGTCGCGCGGTGGGCCGCGCCAGGGAAATCAACGCACAAAACTTTTTTGATCCCGACCGAAACGTGACGGTTAACCACTCTTCGGCGGCAGCGTCGGCGGGGCGGCGTGAATTTCGTTCCGAATCGCTCCCGAGTATAATATACCGCACAACTGTTCGTCCCCCCACCCACCGACCACCCGCTACAGACCAGCCAATAATAACGGACCCTACAGTCGTATAATATATATATATATATATACAGATATATACATTATATATATATATATTATTTTTCCCAAGTCAGTGCTGCTGTATATACGTATATTATAACGCGAGACTCGGGCCGATTTCGGCGGAGAACCCATTTTGGCGCCATTAAGCGAAACATTTAAATAAATAATTAATGCGTAAGTGCGAACGCCGTGCCAGAACCCTCGGAAAAACTATTTATATAGTATAATATAATAGTATAGTACGTGTATATAGCGCGCGTTGGGTATAGTTTTCTTCCCGAAACAATAACAATAGCACCTGGTGGTGATTCTACCCTGCGCGACAAGAAGTTCCTCCCGCGGCGGTGCATGCGTATTCGTGTACATATTATAATAAAATGTATATAAAACCATACTTAATACTTAGGTGTGTGCATATGCCCGGCTGCCGTTTTTGGGCGCGAGCCCCGCGCGTGCATTTAGGGATAACGAAAATAAAATAATTGATGGTACGCGCGTCATTACGCTGGGGGTGCGCGCATTATTATGCTTAATTATTGTTATTATATCATGTGTAATGTATTATTATGATGTAGCTAGGTGCCTATAAAATATAATCATTATATTTTATTATATTATATACCTAAATATAGGTTGCTACCTTATTATTATAATATAGATAAGTAATGGAAAAAAAAAATGTTTGATAATATCCTTTGAGGAAGCGTTATCATAATATTATTATTACCTTATAACCACGATACTATACACAGTAACGAGTATATTATAATTGCATGTGAAATGTGTTTTAGAAAACACTGTAACTATTATCATAATACGTATATGCAGATGAGTACTTATAAATAAGCGGTGTGCTCGTCTCTGCTGACTGCTTTCGATTAGTCTGATCGATAAAAAAAAAAAATAACTACCTGCCATATAATAGCCATTCTTCGTATTATTTTATGCAATTATATTTTATGGTATAAAATTATAATATGTTTTGGGAAAAAAAATTAACACAGAACACGAGGTTTGATTACGATTAATTTGTTTTTCAAAATTACAACTGTGTATATACAAACTTGAAACTACAGTTCTAGGTTTTAGAGTCTAGTCTTTAAGGTAAACCCTTGGTCTCTGCATATCAGCGTTTCTCATTTTTATTATCATAACAAGCAAAGTATCAGTGGTCAAGTAGGAAAATATAATTATTGTATGGGTTCGATAGTAAATTGTGGAGTTTTTTTTTTATTATTATTAATGTAGCTTTAAGTAACAACTAATATAGCTCAACAGTTGTATAATAGAAGAGTACAAATTAAATTACATTAGGCACATAGGTAATTATAAAATAAAGCCAGCATTCAAAGTAAATTTAATAATACTTTTAATAGCGAAGTGCAATTAGTATTGAGTATGGAAAATTGTGAAGTTAAATGGTGAAAATGAAAACCAAGCAGAATTTTATTCGAGAACAGCTTTATTAGCATTAACATTAGCACGATACATATTGCAATAATGTTGAATAAAATGTCAGGGAATACATTTTTCACATTGTTTAAAAAATTTGTTTTGTAGATCAATTGTTTTTTTATCAATATATATTGTTTTGTTCATAGAAATATTATGTACCTAATATTAAGTACTTTAGGATTTTATAATATTTGTATGAACTGTATTGAAATATCAACTTCATCTATGCCTTATTAATTATTATTGTGTAGGTACTAAAATAATTGTTCAAATACAACGCGTACCTATTTATGATTTAACGTCTCTAATGAATTCATCATTCTATTCGACATCCAACATTTTCACATTTCAGGATTCTCAGTTTTCGATCCGAACATTTTTTTGGTGATTTTCAGTTTTTATAAAAAGAGACGATATTATATTTAATTTACAAACGTGTGTAGTATGTAATATTCGTTTTTTAACATGTGTAATACTAACTCATCAATGTTCTCATCTCTACCTAACCTCACCTAATGTATTCTTAATAAAACAAAAAATATGTTATATTTCCACGTCCTTTCCAGCTAATCTAATTATTCACTCACATAAAATGAGAAATAAAAATGAAAAATACGTTATGAATAAACAAGTAGTATAGATTGGAACAAATCTTCTGCTCTAAACGTCATGAAAATTTTTTTTTCAAACACAAATCATTAAATGACAATAATGTTATCATATTATAAATATAAAATGTCTACTAAAACCATCTAAATATTATTTTTGTATCAGAAAAATGTTTATCATTTTTTTTCAACGAATAGTAGGTAGGTATGTTTAAGATCATGGGATGCAAATTCGTACTCTTGCATTTCCTCAGAATTATTATTTTTTCATTACAAACAATATTTGAATATATATTTTTAAAAACATTTATCTTTCTATGAGGATTTTGTAATTTTGTAATTGAATAAAAACATTTTAAATTACGTTCATTACATTTGGAGTCAGTGAAATTAGAAGCAAACAAATAATTATAATTATATAATAATGGATAGTTGGTACGTTATTATTACTATTATTATAATTGTTTGTATAATACGAACGTTCGTTTTGATAGCTTAATTTGAAATTAAACACAAAACGGCTTCTTATTTTTACTTAATGATATTGATTGTTATACCTAATTCTTTTTTGTAATTGCAAATAACTTTTTTTTTGAGAGCAATTGAAAAATATTTTTAAAAAAACAATCATCTATCGCGAAATATGATATGAAACAGAAAAAAACCAGTGTGAGAATCTTCAGTTTTTGTTAATTACTGAAAATAGTATTTTTATTTTGATTACACGATATTGTTTAGTCATATTATCTATATTAATATTATAAATTAGGTATATTAGTAACAATTCGTAAAGCGTTTTGTAACATAATAATAATTATTGATATTAAAATCTAAACGGGGGCAAATGTCATACTAGTCCACGTGTGTTTACATATTATTAAAATGAACCACATCCCTCGTAACGGGAAATATTTTATTTTAAACGAAATCGCAGGTATAAATTTTATATGCATTTTATGATACGGTATATTATAATATGGTAAGAAAATAATTTGTGCTGGCGATTATGGTGAACGTGTTTCTGGTGGTTATAAACTATTTTTTTATACGTCACAAATAAAAACAACTACCATGGTAAAATAATTTTTATATACGTGAGCAATTACGTCGGACATGTACAAATAGGTTTGGGTACATATTATATCATTGATTTTGGTATTTTGGCGTTTCGTGAGGCTCTAGACAGTGAGCTCGGATTTTGACCGAATTTACGAGGGTGTAGGGTTGAAAGGGTATTTATTTACTATGGATGTGTGTGTGTAGCTTTGTGCTCCCTTTATTTTTCTTGCGCCAAAACATTTTATTTTCGTATTCATAAACAAACCGAACATGTAAACAGACCCGACTATGCTAATATATACAAGAACAACACATTCCCCTGAAATATCTTTTTTGGCAATGAAAAAACTTTAATGTAGGGTTCTGTGAAGGAATTATTACAATTATAGGTACCTATTTGAATAATATACAAAGCATTTATAGAGTAACGAGATCTAAATCGATACAGTCAAAACACATATTAATTTATTATACAGTTAGTAGATTCACTACATAACATTCGATTCATCCTGTTATTGTTTAACCCAAAGACTGGTTGGGAAGAGCTATTTATTTTATTTTTTAAGTATAAACTACGACCGAAAAACAAAAATATTTTCTACATAATCGCTGTAGGTATTTTCAGTCTTACTAGACTTTATGTTTTTAAAAAATTGCAGAAACGCAAACGTACCTATGATATTGCAACCGTTGTATTTATATTTAAATTACATTATACGAGTATGAAAACCAATAGAAAATTAAGTGTATTTCATTCAAACGAACGATCTGAATAAATTAGTCTCGAGTTGACTGCGCAAGTGATCGATGACGCGATTGACGGAGGCGACTGTAAAAAGTCGAAAAACCCTGACAAACAATCGATGTGGCAAGCATATTATTATTTTATGCAGGAATGATTTTCGGGGTGCGAACCGGCAAACGTCCGGAAGGAATGATCGTTTCGGAGAACACGCCAAGCTGGATGTATAGGGTAGGCCACTGTTTGTATATGTATATATATTTATATATGAATATAAATATGTACTATTGTGGTATGTAATGATCGTGACAAGCCGGAAATGCGTCTAGCGGTGAAAAGTGCACGCAAAACGTAAACGTCATCGTCGAGCCATTATACATACATGCATTACAGATATATATATTTATAATATGAATACACAATATTCGTTACGACTGAGATGGGTCTAAATGTATATAAAACCATGAACATTAATATTTAATGCACAGCAGCGATTTTTCAACAAAAATGTTAAGAGAGCACAAAAACACCACACATGATATGTATTATTATACTGTACATTTATATAACATATAATGCGTCAAATGTATCTATAGCAGAGAATGTCATGAAGTACTAAAATGTCGATGAAAAAATAGCCAAGGTTACGATATCACATGGATAAAAAATCTAAAATTATAAAAATCAAAGAAAAGGTCACAAAATATAAATGTAAATAAAATTGTAAGCTAGCCTGTTCAAAAGAATAAAATTATAGTAATTCGATTATTTAATTTAATTAAAATATATTAAAAGTTATAAATAATAATAATACATTATTTGAGTATAATATATAATGATATAATAAAAATAATCTGTTATAAAAAAAAAGAAAAACAATATTTTTGATATATTTTTTATAATAATATTTGCCATTAATTTATTCTAAGATAACAAAATGAATAAGACGTACCAATAACAATTAAATATAAATATGCACGTTCAACGCACTACTGTAATGGTCACACTACTTTACGATATTAAGATATAAATGGAATTCTGCAGTAGTCACAATAGTACACTAATGGTTTCGATAAAATTGAAGAATCTAGCAAGTACTTGACAGCTATAAAAATATAAATAACATAATTATAAATCATGTTAAAAAAAAACTCATTGTTGGATATCATTGATATGATTGTTAGTTTGAACTGACCTAATATCAAATTAAATTCGTATCATAAAGATTAAAAAAATGATACATTTAATATTATATAATAAATAAGGTATATCGATCACCATTAATCAAAGATCCTGTTCGTTCATCGTAAATTGTAAAATCCTTTTTTTGTATTCAAAAATATGGTTTACCGAAAACTTTTGCTATTAGATTTTTACTATTTCTTTTACTTCATTATCAATATTATGCAACATATTATTTTTTATTTAAAATTTACTATACTATATACCTGAAATAACTTCGTTATTATTCATAATTTATATAATTTATTATTGGCACTTGGCAACAATTATTAAATTAAATATCTATATTTTTTTTAATATGATTTTAATTTGAATAATGTAATTATTTGTATTATTTTTTTTTTTGAACAAGTTATTTTCAATTTCTATACTTGAGATTTGTTTTCCAAACATAGGTATATCAGTTGATTTTTTTAACATTTGATTTTTATCCATTGGAAATTGAATACATTAGTACAGGATATATTTTTTCCAAATACGACTATATTATGGTAAAATACAGTTATCATCTAATACAACTTTACTGTATAAATATGTCACTTTTATGGTAAGAACACATAGTTTATCCTTTAGATATTAAAGTTATTGTGCTTGATAATATTATATGTAATGTTTCCGTCCGATACAATTAAAAAAAAACAATATATATGGGCATTAGGTATGTAAATAATTACTCTGGAGTTAGTTTTCACTCGTTATTGTTTCTGATTTTTCCGAATGCTATTATTTTATATTATTCATATTATTATTATTACTATTACTATTTATTTTATTTTTATTTTTGTTTATTTCTAGTTTGCGGTTTAATTTAATTTTTTTAATAATATTATGATCACACGGCGTATTGTATAGGCTATTTCGGTACACGTCGTGTGTTCATTTTTCCGGTATATCATAATGAAATATTATAGTCATGTTATGTATAATACATTTCAATAATAAAATAAAATGATGGTGATATATTATACGGCTTTGTGAATTGACTTTTCAAATACATCATGTCGTGATTATAATATGAAAAAATATTTATTGTAACGACAAAAACAGTAAAAATAAATTGAATGAAAATTCAACTTTTGTAATTGATATAATGATGACAATAATGATATAAACAATGTAATATATTGTAATATATTTTATAGTACCTACTGGCTACTGTCTAATTTTAATAGTTGTATAGAAATTGTAACTTATATTGGTATATTTATTTTGTAGTTGTCATTTGGGTGATATTTCGTGCTTCTGTCCTGCCATGACATTTCAATTGGTCAAAGATATTTACTTAAGTTTCAATTTAAAGTAGAAATGTAGGATAGGCTTGGTTGGAGATAAATTAAGACTGTGTGTAGTACTTCATCGTTTCGTAAGAGCCAGAAATCATATTTTGAAATTATTCTTAATATTTTTTTAATAATAAAACATCTAGTACTAAAAGAATTCGAATAAAAATCATGAGATGGGATGACTAATAGTCGATAAAAATGGTAGTTAAATATTGTATTTTAACATAATAAAACAGCTAATTTAAAAATCTTGATTATTTCAAAAAAACTATAATGATTTGAAAAATTATGATAAAAAATAAAATTATAAGTATGCCAAAAATTCTCAAAAGTTGGAAAGTAGAACAAACTCGTAAAACATTTCAAAACTTTTATTTTTATTAATTAATAAACATTTTTAATTTAGTATGCTAATTATTTTTATGAATTTTAAGAATTTTTGGAAAAATATAATTATTCGTAATATGAACAGTTCGTGATGAATTCGTTCACTAATATAACCGAATTCTGTTCTCCCATTAATATTGATTAGTTTTAATACCGCGCAGGGCGTCCGTTACAATTTGTATAGATTTTCCATATTCAACCTTTAAAATAAAATTAGTCTATGATAATATGCCTGATGATTTAATTTTGGACTTACTGTTTAGTCTGTGTTATACAATTTTGTATACAAAACATTTTATGGCAGGATTTTATTTAGTTAAAATAATGTTTTTTGTTTTTACTCTAGGTAAAAAAATGGGCTACATAATTGAGGGTAAATAATGGTTACTGCAATTGTACAGCGTAGGGTGCAATTGGTATAACGAAAAGGTTCATTCGAGGGCAACAGCGGTCAACACCTTCATAATATAATATAATACAATAGTATCGCCTCGTGGAGCAAGTGGGTATGGAGAGAAGCCTTTCAAATACAAAAAAAAAAAAAATACAAAAACCTCTAGTCGACTTTTTTTCTGCACCCGCATACGCGCATTGCTACGCGATCCGTGATAATATTATTACAACTATTATATTATTATATAATATTTTTGACGACACAAAGTAAAGAACGAAAACGGTGTGTGTTTAGGAGTATTATATTTATAAGTATATCAAAAACTCGACGACGTTTCGAAATAGACCATCTCGTGGGGGAACAGTCATTGGGATCCACGTTCAATAATTATTAGTATATTTTAATAATTTCACATCAGTAGGAAGGTAAACACAATAATATATTATTATAATAGGTACCTGCGTACAGGAACGCGTACATAATATACCTACATGAGGTGCGCAAAATGTTATGCGGCGGCAAAAACAACGACCTCGTCGTCGTCGTCTCGGGCCGAGGTATCTCGCTGGGACTTCGCATACTACCGCAACCACCGCCACTGCACATATATTATATCGCGTATAATTGATTAGTTAATTCATTAATTGCGAATTTTAAACATGCCCGAGCTGACGTGTACACCGGCCGGCGGCGGTGAGCGTGTGTGTGTACGTCTCTCTTTCTCTATATAAAGACACGGTTAAAATACCGGTTTTTTTTTTATTATTATTACTATCATCGTGTATGCGTGCACTTTTTTCTTCCCTGTATGTGTATATATAGACATTTTTTTCGTGTTTTCGTCCCGTCGGGTTGTAAATAAAAAATAAAATAAAAAATAATAAAAAAACGCGCGCACACACGACTTCACAATAAATTCATCCATTACTTCCCAATAACGCGCGACGCCGCCGCGCCGCCACCGCCGCCGCCGCCGCAGTTTCCTCTCCTTGCCACGACGCCGTCCGATGACTTCTCTCTCTAAACACCGACCCGTATTATACATACCTTGTACTTATATATTTATTATATATTATATATTATGTGTATAGTCGATGGTAACAGAACGACGACGACGACAAAGTCTGTCGGGAAAATAATGAAGAAAAAAGTACCCGAAGAAAAAATATGAGTCAGAGGTAGGGAGGAAAATTAG
The DNA here is from genome assembly GCF_001856785.1 of Myzus persicae. NCBI lineage: Eukaryota > Metazoa > Arthropoda > Insecta > Hemiptera > Aphididae > Myzus > Myzus persicae. Next base: position 650,398 of record NW_019100626.1, on the reverse strand, counting down.
CAATTTAATTCGATCACGTCCGACGAGTCGTTTAAGTCGACAATGATCTGAGATGAGACGATCAATGGACCACGATCAATGTGTATAATATGATGGTATAGTGGTAGCCCTCTTTCGGAGTACAGTATAGTTTTGTCTATCATACACAGAGTGATTTACCATGAGGCAAGAACTAATTTTACAGTCATTTTTCTTTAATTTTATTTAAATTCTGATATTTTAAGGTTTTAGAGTTTAGGACGATATTTTTAAATGAGTATCTTGATTTTTAATCCTATTTAGGAGTGTCCAGGTGTCTTATACTTCAATGGCGATTCCAACTTATTTTTTTTTCGAATGATAGTCATTCTTGATACCTAAAACTGTTGAGAGGACGTCGTGTTTGTAAATTTTAAAATGCTTATTACGAGCTTTAAAATTAAAATATAAAAATGTCTGTTAAACACCAAACGGCTCTTAATAAACTTACTTCTAAATGTTGTATAAAGTAAATTCATTCCAAAATCAATTTTATTAGCCATTTTTTAATTTGTAGAAAATTGTGAGAGTATAATAAATACTAGATCCAATATCACATACATTGTTTTTATAACTATTTTTAAGTATAAACTTGTATTTATAGCACAAAAACTACTCGTTAGAACTTTTATTTTGACACATACAAAGAATTTTCAAAAAAAAATCACCTGCTCATAAAAATAATATTAATATCAATATAAATTGTTGTCTGGGTATAATAACAGATAAAGTAAAAAATTTTGGTTCTCGTTTAAAAAAAATAGCTTTAAATCGCCCCAGGACATTCCTTAAATACTTAAATAATATGAAAAAATCTAAAACACTCGGTATCAAAGAAAAAAAGTGGGTGAACATGTTTGATGACTGTTGAACCGGCCAATATAAGGTTGTTATACCATATGCACATACTTGAATCCGTGAGAAATCAGAAAACCCTTCCGTGCGGTCTTTGCGTGGAACGTGATAATATTACGGTCAGCGACGACGGACGTTATCGTTGTCCCTGTCGGTGGGGGAGGGGGGGAATCGATATTTTTTTTTCTTTTCCTCCTCGACGACACTTGATCACGCGGCGCTGCCGCAGCAGTAATCCGACCGTAACGACGACGTTTCCGGACGCTGAAGTCCGTCGTGGTCGTCACCGTTTCGCGGTCACGAAATATAATTATTACTAGGTATATAATAATACGCGTGAGTCTAGGTACACATCGTACGATATGTCGATATATCACAAGTATATTATTATAATATGATGTAGGTAGAGGTATGTCGCGGGGAAATCGATATTTCGCACGTGATGCGATGCACTGCAATATAATACAAGTACATATCGGTCGCAAATGACATGACATCCTCCTACGTCAATTATTATTATTATTATTATTATTATTATTATTATTATTATTATTATTATTATTGCTATCGTTGTCGTCGTCTTTCGAGATATATAAATTATATAGGCAGAGGTGTACGCGCTTATATTATGGTATTGTCTCATTGCGGTCCGACAGTATAATACTATGTGTGTTATATTATTTCGTCGCGTTTCGTCCGTTTTCGCGGTCTCCCGAGACGATCGGACAGAATGTCACGGACCTGTCGAGGACGTGACTTACAACCGCGCTCGATTCGTTCTGTTTCTCTCGCCGTGGTCGAGCGCGTGCAGCACAATACGCGTACCTACCAACCACAGTGATTATCACATATTATACATATTACTATTATTATTATTATTATTATTATTATTATTATTATTATTATTATTATTATTATTGTGTCTTGTACTCGGATACAGAGCGTAATCGTACTCGCGGGCGGAATAATTCGGGCGAGAAGATATTTTTGCGGTTACACCGCACCACCCACTCGCCAAAGAATTTGTAGACAAATATATATGCCGTGCAAGTGTAGGAGCACACAGAATACAAGGAAGTGGTCATGATGGGAGCGGGGCTACCCTTGAATCTCTGTATAAAAAAAAAAATATTTTTTTACATTGGAACTGTAGAAGTGTATGTTTATAATCATCATACGTCAATAATTATTAGACGCTATTCTAGTATAGCAAAATTCCAGTTTTTTATTTTAATGTACCGTTGGAATTGACAAGTATTTATGAAAAAAGTGATTGATACGTAAAATTTGACTTCAATAATTAGTTATAAAATATATAAGTTTCTTGGTGAAGGCGTGAAAAGTGAAAACATTTGAACACATTTACTTTTATCCCTCAGCTTTTATACCACGTTAGCCGGAAATAAAGTTATCTCTGAATCATAAAGATATACGTTTAAATGCACATTTTTTAGTTTAATCGTCTAAAAGTGTCAATGAAAAAAAATTTTATAGAGTCAAAATGCTTAAAAATCAGAAGAAAATGTAATACCTACAAGGTTCCTCATAAGTTGTCATAATAGCAGTTGAGAAATATTAAAGATCCTTTTTATGAGTATTTTTAGTTCAAATTTAGACAAAATTAGATAGTATTTTAATGAAGAATAACGATTTTAGTTATTTTGCTGTAAGTAATTTAAAAATATTATTCGTAGGTAAGTACTCGAAACTTTTGAAGTATATTTTTATATTTTTTACACACAGTGGCATTTTCATATGAACTTTATTCGGAAAACATTAATTGAGCCTACTGTAGTTCTAATGCCTAATAGACAGAAGTAAAATAAGTTATTTCAATCAAAATAATATCATAAAATATACTTTCAGAGAGACGGTTCGTCCTCGCTCAAAATCTTTTTTCGTATATAAATTGTGTATCATTGAATTGAAATTTAACACATCCATTAGGTACCAACAGTGATTTCTCAAGACACCTGGTGCACAGCAGAGCGCTACTCACTAGCCAAATTGCCCACTTACCTATCCGCTTTTTTTATACCAACCATTTAAAATTACTGCTTGAAACTTTGAATTTTATATGTTACACAATACACGGGTTTTATACATTTTAATTTACACTCTATATTCACAATATTTATTGAATTCCCCTATCCACCTTCTGATAAAAATATTAAATATATTTTAGATCCGCACCTTCGCATAATATGATGTATGGCCGAAGACCGACTAAATTGTGAACAATAATATCTGTTCGGCGCACTCGCGGTTGATGTATGATTTCTATTGGCAATATTATAAATTCCATAGCAGTCACCTATTGTAATAGGTAATAATATACGAACAATAACTCCGCTCATGTCGTATACGCATTATTATTCCGAGTTGTCGCTAGAGAATAACACTGCACGACGATAAAATGTATTATATAATATACCTAACCGTTTGCGAGAGAGGCGTTAATTTTATATAAAATAATATAAAATATAATTCATATTGGCCGCCGCCGCTAACCATCATATTATACCTACAATACGGTATACATAGGTAGGCACGGTGGAAACATATTACACCGCGTGATGTGCACAACAACATGTATATATTATAATATATAGGTATGTTATACCACGTATACGGTATAGTCGGGTGTGCGTGTGCTGGAGACATGCGCAAAACGTATATATTTCATAGAGACACGAACGATATAAATCATATATTATAAATATACTATATCAGAGCTTACATTTACGCACGACATTATTATTAAGATAAATAGAAGACCAATAACGGTCTGAGGACGTGTACTCATAAGCTGGGTAAAGTACGTGGTATTTAAAAATACAAACAATTATATTATGATATCCAATGCCAAAAATGTATCGTCGCACCGATAATTGTATAGGTAATCCGGTTTTACCATATAACGAGTAAGTTAAAGCGACTATACTGCGTATGTATGTATGTGCGTACCTACGTTTGAAAACTTTGAAAGTAAAATGTCGAAGATAATAAACTCTTTGTAAAATGATATGCGTATAACAGCTCCGTTTAGGTTATACGACACAGTTAACCAGCACCATCGTTAACGTCCGTTTTATTAGATTGTTTTTTTTCTGTTATACCCTCCTTAGTTAGGTTCCTCTATAAATTCTGTGTAGATAATGGTCGGTAGATCTTTCTATTGTGTGTTTTCTTTTCTAGAACATTATCCGACAAGGTACCTACTAATAAAACAAAAAATGTAGACTTTTTTACAGCCTCTCTCAGTTTATTGGAAACGAAACGCTTACAGCTTATGTATGTACAAAAGTATGGACACTTGATACTTATTTTTAGAGGTAGATTTTTTAATTTATTTGCAGTCCTATGAAAAAAACCATATCATGCTACTCGATATTTTGCCTCTTCAAACAAAAGTGAAGTTAAGTTAGGTTAGGAATCATAAATATTATGTTTTTGTTAATAAGTAACCGTGACAAAGAATACCTAACAAAAAATCGGGTATCCCACCCGAAAATATATTTATGCTAATAATATATTGTGAAAACGAATCAGAATGGCTGTTGGTTTTAGGCTCGTTTTCGATCGATCGACTTCGATTTGGTATCGTTTTTCCTTAATGCAACTAACCATTGTACTTTTAAATTCTAACTGTGAAACCACTATATTGTTTAATCACATAATTTTGCGATATTAAAATGACCCAGTAAACAGCAATTGTGATACCAGTTGAAACTTTTAACTATAAAGTATATACGTAGAGCATAAAAAATAAATCACGCAAAATAACAAAAAAAATGTACCGATATAATATTATTATGTTCATTATTGTTACTGGTGAAATCCGATTATTGTGACTTGCAAGTAGTAATATAATATTATGTGTTGGATACGTATCATAAAATATACAAAATAATAATTCTTATATTTCTATAAATAAAAATATAATGTCCGAAATATTTAGGTAGGTTGTGTCAGCTACAAGAACATGGTACAAACTATTAATATTTATATACGTTATGACGTAGTGCTTACTGTTTATTACTATTTTGAATATTTCATTTTGCTTTTTGGACGGTAAACAGATTATTTAAGTTAGTTTTTTTTCACTGGCAAGGCATTTAATATTGTCAAATAACATTATTTTATTCGCTCGTATACAACTGTCTATACGCCTAACACATCCATAATATTATATTATACATATACGTTAGTGTAAAAAGTATAAAAATCGCTTTAAAAGAATGATTTTATTTATTAGCACATCACTCTCATTTTTTTATTTTTTTGGACAATTTATTTAAATACTTGTAATACCTATACGATTAAACAGCGGTTGCCTTGACTCTGTATTGTCGCGAAAAATATTACGACACGTCTGTAGTTTGTTTGCAAATGTAAGCAAACCTTATAATATAGTAATCTAGTAAGTTTACGATTTTCAGTATACGTCGTGTGCTACATGTGTTCATAAATTCAATCGTACGCGTTTCAGTGTGTTTAAAAAACATCGAATAATACGTAGTTCAGTATACGTCACATACTCACATATATATCTCTATACGATACGAAAAGCGCTTGTATACCTAATAGTTCAAAACTTATTATTATACGGCTGCCATATTTTCTTCCCCCCCCCCCCCCCCAGGTGTAGGTGTTTGCTTATAAGGAATATTATTATTTAAATGTGAGCACATCCTGCTGTAGTGTATAGTAATGTTATGTTTGCAGTACACGATAGGTAACTAAAATATTGTTATTGAACGCGTTTCGCTCGTTTTAATGCGATCACGTATTGCAGTTGCACTTATTGCCTATATTTATGTTAAAATATAATATGCAATACGTATAATATTATTACAGTTTAACTCTAGCAGCTGATGGGTTTTCAATATATTTTATAAAACGTAAAGTTTAACACTGTAAAATATAGCTGCACTGTACAATTGTAATACACGGGACGTTCTTGAATTGTGTAAGTTACAAACCCGCTGTAGACTTAATAGTTTAAAACTAGTTTGCCACTGACTATTAATTGTTATACCTATAAATCGGTCGCTGACACGGTGAATGAATCCCGACGGGCAGAGAAAATAGTCGTGCAGTAAACGTCGAGCCTTAGGTCGAGAGCCAAGTAAAATGTTGAGAATTAATGCCTATATAATATTATCATTTGAATATTCTGTGACGGGTGCGCTAAACGAATTCTACAGTATTACTGTTGGTATAAATAGGTTATGATGCCAAATTGTAATTAACATTCTAATCAGACATACTATATAGTTTATAGAAATATACCACGACCGTTGGGCGGGCTGCAGACCAAACATAATATTCCAGTGGATATGTTACGATATAGATACATCTAAAATGTTATAGATTACCCAAACTAGATCATATTATTAAATTAATATTAATATTATAGTATACACTAGCTACGGTCCTCATGGGTATAAAAATGTTGAGAATGCAAAGACACGAGCCTTGGACCGTAATCGGACCGACTCGATTAAAACGTCGTATAAATCCGTCTAACTGCTAACTTTTAGAGTCGCACTGGTTCAGTGACTCGTCATCTGAGTGCGATATAATGTGTATATTAAATAGGTGTCGTGTATATATATATATATATAAGGCAGATGGTTGGTATGCCAATCCGATTTTATTAAAATAAAATATGCATTTGTTGTTCATGATATATTATAACGGCATAGTATAATACACCGACATAAGTCGGTACGAATTTCGGACGTTTTAAATAAATAAACGACGTTATATTACCGTATTATACCATCATACGCATAAATGTATAATATTCCTACCCTAGAGACTAAAGTCTTTTGACGTTAACCGCGTGACCGCATAACGAATTATTATTTCGTCCGTCGGTGTCCTATGTCCGCTGAGAGACGGCGCATTGGGTTCACACTGCGCTATAATAATCCCCACAAAAAATAATAATCATATGAACGTATCATAATAAAACAACGACACAATATTATTACTTTAATGCATGTAGACGTACAGTATATTATATTATTATTATTATTATTATTGTAAGGTATATTAGAATATTATGTGCAGTGTGTGATGTGCACCACGAACACGGCTCGATCGCAAACGAGATCGACTTTCTCGTTATTGCTCGACGGTCGTCTTACAATAAAATATGACATCGGTCTCGATGCTTGCCGACCCGGTCGGACGAGTCGAGACACGTTTCGATGTTACACATCATAATAATAATAATAATAATAATATGATATACCCGCACACTCCGAAGTAAAATGGAGTCGGCGGATACTGTAATATTACGATTGCTGTCCGAACGATTATAATAATATGATATACAAAATATAATATTCACGATAGACGAGCCTTGAGCCGACAAACTTTTACCCCGCTCGGAAGTCGATGCAATAAAATATACAATACAAGTATATAACAGAACAATGTCGTATCTGTGTGCATTATAATAACAATTCAAACTTTTATCCGCACGTCTCTCTTCTGTGATTATAATATTATATTATCACTGTCGAGGGTTTGTGTCGGTTGTGAACTGTGAACGATCGTGCGGTTGTTCGATTTAAATCGTCTTCTCTCGGAACGACGATTGCAGCTGCATATCGAACAAAGTGCACACGTCTACAATAATAATATTATTATAGGTATGATATTATTATAGGTACTGGTTATAATATACGCTGCGATGCATTTTGCGAATGCGGTCGATTGCGAAAAGAGTAATCGGCTTATTTATAGTAGGTATAATAATAATATATTGAACATAAATTATATCGTCGCGTTTTAAATAATTATGATTAATTACCGGCCAAAACACAATGCCACGTGTATAATATTACGCTTGACTGTAATAATATATACGTGCATAATATCATCGTCGTCATATAATAATATATGTACATTTAAATGTTTTCCCAGTTAGACACAATATTATGCTAATCACTCCGGTAAACATACATCTAATATAAACAAGCATAATATTAATATATTATTTTATGTCATGTACGATCGCGATTGGCTTCGTATCCAAGTATGCAAGTATGTTTTATAATAATTCAACTTTTTTACTGCCTATGCATTTCAACGGAGAGACTGATAAAAACGACAATATATATGATTACAAGAGTTTCGCTGATATTGATAATGGCATTGTACATTATGTTGGCTGTATACAAATAACTAGGTATAGGTACAATAAGGGCACAATGCACATAAGCTCTTTATATTTATTGCTAAATTACGCACATGGAAGCAGGTTTTTGTTGTGAAAAATATCAGAAAAAATCAAAAAAACACATGTTCTTTCGACAGATTTTATCTATAAGTAACATGTTTACTACCCATAACCTGATATTTTTTTCAGAAACTGTGCAACTTCCATGTTCGATAGGTACTACTCCACCTATTTTAACTTCATGATACGCATATAGGTACTCAAAAAAATAATTCATTTTTTTTTTTATTCCCGAATGGTTGCGGTAACTCAATCGCATCAGGCTCTCGAAAGTTCCAGATTTTATTAAAAACTACGAACACTGACGACCAATGGCGCTTTTACCGCGGTACCTCTACGTATTAGGTCAGACCGAACTTGGGATTAATAATATATATTATGCATAATAGTATAATACACAATAATGCAATATACGGTATTTATTAATGTATAGATCAATGTGTGTGGTGTATATAATGCATATAAATTTGATCCAGATTTCTAGAAGTGCTTCAGTTTCAACTAATATGCAAAAGATAACATATATATCGTAGTGAACGTTTGACCGTTGCATAATAATCATTATAGGTATATAGATGCATTAATCGATGGTTAAATAAATTAATCGGCTCAATAAATTTGATATACATTTTTATGATTTTTCTGTTTTCCCCTCAGATTAATCAAATATTAATAGACTTATTAATGTATCGACTGTACATCGTAAATTTATAACCCATACATCGATCTTATCTATAATATTATATTATTATAGTGTAGAAATATTGAACATATTATTTTAAATATAATATTGTACTTTACTATTATTTGGAATATGCATGTCCCTAGAATCAAATAACACTAATATCGCATCGTGTGTTCGAAAATATTCTGTCAAGAATCGATTTTTTTAAAAAACTATTTCGACAATAGAGCATTTGTTCACTTATTCTTATAATACTATAATCTCGATAATATTATGAATGTCAAATACTCATTATAATATTAATGATTTCGAAAATTGTATACATTTGACAATCGGTTGGGCGTCATGGCAATCGAACAGCCCTAAGTATGCTACTGGTATATTATATAATAATGTATCGGGGGAAGTGAGTAACCGATTTTTCATCCTCGGCAGCGGCGGTGTCGCTTATCCACACCCGTCGCGGATTACCGCCTTGAAACGGGCGCACGTCACGCGCGACGAGTCGAAATATTATATAGTCGAATACCTACTATCGAGACGTGTACATCTTGAGACATTATACGACGACTATTTAATATAAATGTAAGTATGTATATATTGTGTGAGCGCACTCTATTAAAACGTTATTCGTCGTATCCGCGAGCATAATACGCATATATATCTACGACTTCCATGATACATAGCAGTATATTATACATAATATATATATATATATACAAAGTTTTGTCCCGAAAAGCTTTGTCGTTTCGAACGAAACACACTACCCCGTCGTCTCGTCCTCGGGTAGAGTCGTTTTTCCTGGATGATTATCTGCAGCGCCGCGGTCCATCCCGCCCCGAAGCTTCTTCAGAGATAATAATATTATATATTGTTACTAAACGTGGGTCCTCCATCAGTCTTGGCTCCTTTTCTGTAGGTACCTACCTAGGTACATCATTCGAGATTATCGTCTCGCATACAGTCGGAATACTATTGAAACACCGCCGTGGTGTATTAAACGACAGAGATGAATATAAAAAACTGCACGACAGTTGACTGCTGGCGAAACGATGTAGCGGTGACTTAATGGCCCCGTACAATATAATATGATATTGTTATTATTATTATTATTATTATTATTATTATTATTATTATTTCCATCATTATTATTACGAGCTAAAATATTATTATAATATTGCATATACTCAACAGCGTTTTCGAGTTCAAAAACCACGAGCGTCAATACATGTTTACGCGGTTTTTCTTCGACCACCACCGTCACGCCAACGCGACGTTCTTATTCCGTTTAACGACCACGACTGTTCGGAATATAAAATACGATTTTTGTTTTTTTTTTTTTTCACTTGTGTGTGGCGAGACGATCGACGTTATGTTATTTAATAATATAGTGATGCATGCGCGTGAGACACTCGTTTTATGATGGTCGAGACACCCATAATAAGTACGCACATTAATTATCGTGTAATTCCAATAAGCAAAGAAATATCAACCACTTAATAAATCAAAAGATTGCACGCTCGGATAGTCGTAAATAAATATTCAATAAAAAATGTACGTTTAGATTTTATATACATAAGATAATGCACTTATATTATAACCTATCGTAGGGTAATAATAATATGGGTAGGTATTGCAAATGTTTATCTATGCGTAATTATAACGTTCTGGATTCCACAGGATATGACTTACAACCATATTTTATAATTGTATTCATATAATACTTCATTCTAGATACGGTACGTTAAAAATTGGATGATTTTAATATTTAACTACCTACCTTGTTAGTATTACTCTAATTAACTTAATAGATACCTAGTTGAACTAGTTTAGGTATGTCCATTGTAATAGCATATATTTTTCCAGTTAGTATCAAAAAAATACGTTAAAATCATGTCTATACATAGATATTTTATATTATAGATATAGGTGACTTTGATTCAAATAAAAAAAAGTGAGCCGTCCTGGAATGCCTGTCAGGTGTGAAACATCGAAAATATGCATGACAGTTGAAAAAATGGTTAGTTAAAGGAAATAATCAAAAACAGAATATTCAGATTTGTTATAAAACAACAAAATTATTCTCTATTTTAAAGGTGCATTAGATGTTTTACGGGCGTCGTCACGCCAATGGCTAGTCTAGCCGCATTATTGATGCTTCACATCAAAAATATTTATTTATTTAATGTTTCATTGCGTCATAAACAACTATTTTAAATACATATTTCTGAATTTAATAATTTATTTGTCATACAGTATATGTATTAAGAAGCCAATAAGGAATAATAAGGTATATTTTTAATAAGATTGTCAGTTTTTACATTTAAATTAATAAATTGAAAGTCACACAATAATCATTTGATAAAAAATAACTTTTCCTATAATGAGGTAAGTTAATATTTTTCTTGGTATATTAACTTTAAACTATTGGAGATTAAAATATGTTAACTACGTAATACATATTAATTATTAACATATAACTCGACATAATTAATGTTTAGTTTACTTAATTATCTCAAGTCATCTATGAAATCGATGGTGAAAACATATTGAGTTTATTAAAATTAATCTCCGTCATTATTTCCGATGAAAAAAAAAGTTCATCGCTCAGCTCAGAATCTAAAAGTCACGAGAAATAACCACAGTTTCCGTATTTGTAATATGCGGACACCTCGCAACAGAGGTGACTTTGTGAAATTAACACATGCGAACGTATTTTGTTTTTCTATACACAATAATATATTATTTAATATTTACTGTGTAAGCGCGTACATATGGTATACCTATAATACTACCACAAACGCATTCACAAAGCTATTTAAATAATAAACGTCTCTAAAACGTTCGAGAAACTAACGTAGTATGAAATCACTGCGAGTATTGTTTATACAAACGTTTTAACCAGTGAAATATGGCTAAAGTGGTGTATTCACGCATGTTAAATGTTCCGTCAAATGCAGTCGGATCGCAATAAATCCGCGAGTCAAACTGAGGAAAGAAAAAAAAATATATAATATATAAATCGCAATAATTACAAGGTCTGCTGCTGCTGCTATACGCGCGGAACGATATAATGCCGACCTTGGGAAGTCGGCGAGAATAAGACGACTTTTCTGCGGTATAAAATACAGAGTACGGCTCGCGTGTACCTATATAACAATGTTAAAATATTATTATTATTATTATTATTATTATATTATGTGCACGGTTCAACCGTCGAAATACTTAACGCCCAATGCACGCCGCCGCCATACAGTTATGGGAACATTTTCGCGGCAATCGACGATCGTTCGACTGTGTATTATGTTGTTATTATACATCGCAGTAAGTGTATAATTATATATATAATAGTGGGTAGGTGGGTAGGCACTTAGCAGTTTCGCAGTTAGTACTTGCAAACAGTATTATCGGTACCCGCGTGGTTTATCGAATACGGAGATACTACTACATTACGTGTAAAGCTGCAACACTGCTGCACCGGCGACGGACGTGCGGAAAGTCTCGCGACGGCGTTTACTATTAATATTGTGATGCTTTGGAAATGTTGTTTGGAGTCTGTTAACACAAGAGAGAAACTTTCGGTCGTCCGAGTTTATATTACTGTTACGGTTATTATTGTTATAATCATTATCGTCGCCATCATCCGCCGCCGCCGCCGCCGCCAGACACTTCGGGGCATTTCGAACTGTGCTGGAGGGACGGCCGGTCTTGAATCCGAAAATCGATAAAGTTTTAACGACGCTGAAAATAAATAATAATAATAATAGTTATAGAAATAAAAAATTACAAAAACGATTCTGCGATGGCATCCGAGACATTTTGAGTTCGGTGCGCAGTGATTAATATAATCGACGTTGTACGCAAGCAGCGTAATGTTTTCACGTTTTATGCGAAACGATCGTCNATCGACTTTCTCGTTATTGCTCGACGGTCGTCTTACAATAAAATATGACATCGGTCTCGATGCTTGCCGACCCGGTCGGACGAGTCGAGACACGTTTCGATGTTACACATCATAATAATAATAATAATAATAATATGATATACCCGCACACTCCGAAGTAAAATGGAGTCGGCGGATACTGTAATATTACGATTGCTGTCCGAACGATTATAATAATATGATATACAAAATATAATATTCACGATAGACGAGCCTTGAGCCGACAAACTTTTACCCCGCTCGGAAGTCGATGCAATAAAATATACAATACAAGTATATAACAGAACAATGTCGTATCTGTGTGCATTATAATAACAATTCAAACTTTTATCCGCACGTCTCTCTTCTGTGATTATAATATTATATTATCACTGTCGAGGGTTTGTGTCGGTTGTGAACTGTGAACGATCGTGCGGTTGTTCGATTTAAATCGTCTTCTCTCGGAACGACGATTGCAGCTGCATATCGAACAAAGTGCACACGTCTACAATAATAATATTATTATAGGTATGATATTATTATAGGTACTGGTTATAATATACGCTGCGATGCATTTTGCGAATGCGGTCGATTGCGAAAAGAGTAATCGGCTTATTTATAGTAGGTATAATAATAATATATTGAACATAAATTATATCGTCGCGTTTTAAATAATTATGATTAATTACCGGCCAAAACACAATGCCACGTGTATAATATTACGCTTGACTGTAATAATATATACGTGCATAATATCATCGTCGTCATATAATAATATATGTACATTTAAATGTTTTCCCAGTTAGACACAATATTATGCTAATCACTCCGGTAAACATACATCTAATATAAACAAGCATAATATTAATATATTATTTTATGTCATGTACGATCGCGATTGGCTTCGTATCCAAGTATGCAAGTATGTTTTATAATAATTCAACTTTTTTACTGCCTATGCATTTCAACGGAGAGACTGATAAAAACGACAATATATATGATTACAAGAGTTTCGCTGATATTGATAATGGCATTGTACATTATGTTGGCTGTATACAAATAACTAGGTATAGGTACAATAAGGGCACAATGCACATAAGCTCTTTATATTTATTGCGAAATTACGCACATGGAAGCAGGTTTTTGTTGTGAAAAATATCAGAAAAAATCAAAAAAACACATGTTCTTTCGACAGATTTTATCTATAAGTAACATGTTTACTACCCATAACCTGATATTTTTTTCAGAAACTGTGCAACTTCCATGTTCGATAGGTACTACTCCACCTATTTTAACTTCATGATACGCATATAGGTACTCAAAAAAATAATTCATTTTTTTTTTTATTCCCGAATGGTTGCGGTAACTCAATCGCATCAGGCTCTCGAAAGTTCCAGATTTTATTAAAAACTACGAACACTGACGACCAATGGCGCTTTTACCGCGGTACCTCTACGTATTAGGTCAGACCGAACTTGGGATTAATAATATATATTATGCATAATAGTATAATACACAATAATGCAATATACGGTATTTATTAATGTATAGATCAATGTGTGTGGTGTATATAATGCATATAAATTTGATCCAGATTTCTAGAAGTGCTTCAGTTTCAACTAATATGCAAAAGATAACATATATATCGTAGTGAACGTTTGACCGTTGCATAATAATCATTATAGGTATATAGATGCATTAATCGATGGTTAAATAAATTAATCGGCTCAATAAATTTGATATACATTTTTATGATTTTTCTGTTTTCCCCTCAGATTAATCAAATATTAATAGACTTATTAATGTATCGACTGTACATCGTAAATTTATAACCCATACATCGATCTTATCTATAATATTATATTATTATAGTGTAGAAATATTGAACATATTATTTTAAATATAATATTGTACTTTACTATTATTTGGAATATGCATGTCCCTAGAATCAAATAACACTAATATCGCATCGTGTGTTCGAAAATATTCTGTCAAGAATCGATTTTTTTAAAAAACTATTTCGACAATAGAGCATTTGTTCACTTATTCTTATAATACTATAATCTCGATAATATTATGAATGTCAAATACTCATTATAATATTAATGATTTCGAAAATTGTATACATTTGACAATCGGTTGGGCGTCATGGCAATCGAACAGCCCTAAGTATGCTACTGGTATATTATATAATAATGTATCGGGGGAAGTGAGTAACCGATTTTTCATCCTCGGCAGCGGCGGTGTCGCTTATCCACACCCGTCGCGGATTACCGCCTTGAAACGGGCGCACGTCACGCGCGACGAGTCGAAATATTATATAGTCGAATACCTACTATCGAGACGTGTACATCTTGAGACATTATACGACGACTATTTAATATAAATGTAAGTATGTATATATTGTGTGAGCGCACTCTATTAAAACGTTATTCGTCGTATCCGCGAGCATAATACGCATATATATCTACGACTTCCATGATACATAGCAGTATATTATACATAATATATATATATATATACAAAGTTTTGTCCCGAAAAGCTTTGTCGTTTCGAACGAAACACACTACCCCGTCGTCTCGTCCTCGGGTAGAGTCGTTTTTCCTGGATGATTATCTGCAGCGCCGCGGTCCATCCCGCCCCGAAGCTTCTTCAGAGATAATAATATTATATATTGTTACTAAACGTGGGTCCTCCATCAGTCTTGGCTCCTTTTCTGTAGGTACCTACCTAGGTACATCATTCGAGATTATCGTCTCGCATACAGTCGGAATACTATTGAAACACCGCCGTGGTGTATTAAACGACAGAGATGAATATAAAAAACTGCACGACAGTTGACTGCTGGCGAAACGATGTAGCGGTGACTTAATGGCCCCGTACAATATAATATGATATTGTTATTATTATTATTATTATTATTATTATTATTATTATTATTTCCATCATTATTATTACGAGCTAAAATATTATTATAATATTGCATATACTCAACAGCGTTTTCGAGTTCAAAAACCACGAGCGTCAATACATGTTTACGCGGTTTTTCTTCGACCACCACCGTCACGCCAACGCGACGTTCTTATTCCGTTTAACGACCACGACTGTTCGGAATATAAAATACGATTTTTGTTTTTTTTTTTTTTCACTTGTGTGTGGCGAGACGATCGACGTTATGTTATTTAATAATATAGTGATGCATGCGCGTGAGACACTCGTTTTATGATGGTCGAGACACCCATAATAAGTACGCACATTAATTATCGTGTAATTCCAATAAGCAAAGAAATATCAACCACTTAATAAATCAAAAGATTGCACGCTCGGATAGTCGTAAATAAATATTCAATAAAAAATGTACGTTTAGATTTTATATACATAAGATAATGCACTTATATTATAACCTATCGTAGGGTAATAATAATATGGGTAGGTATTGCAAATGTTTATCTATGCGTAATTATAACGTTCTGGATTCCACAGGATATGACTTACAACCATATTTTATAATTGTATTCATATAATACTTCATTCTAGATACGGTACGTTAAAAATTGGATGATTTTAATATTTAACTACCTACCTTGTTAGTATTACTCTAATTAACTTAATAGATACCTAGTTGAACTAGTTTAGGTATGTCCATTGTAATAGCATATATTTTTCCAGTTAGTATCAAAAAAATACGTTAAAATCATGTCTATACATAGATATTTTATATTATAGATATAGGTGACTTTGATTCAAATAAAAAAAAGTGAGCCGTCCTGGAATGCCTGTCAGGTGTGAAACATCGAAAATATGCATGACAGTTGAAAAAATGGTTAGTTAAAGGAAATAATCAAAAACAGAATATTCAGATTTGTTATAAAACAACAAAATTATTCTCTATTTTAAAGGTGCATTAGATGTTTTACGGGCGTCGTCACGCCAATGGCTAGTCTAGCCGCATTATTGATGCTTCACATCAAAAATATTTATTTATTTAATGTTTCATCGCGTCATAAACAACTATTTTAAATAAATATTTCTGAATTTAATAATTTATTTGTCATACAGTATATGTATTAAGAAGCCAATAAGGAATAATAAGGTATATTTTTAATAAGATTGTCAGTTTTTACATTTAAATTAATAAATTGAAAGTCACACAATAATCATTTGATAAAAAATAACTTTTCCTATAATGAGGTAAGTTAATATTTTTCTTGATATATTAACTTTAAACTATTGGAGATTAAAATATGTTAACTACGTAATACATATTAATTATTAACATATAACTCGACATAATTAATGTTTATTTTACTTAATTATCTCAAGTCATCTATGAAATCGATGGTGAAAACATATTGAGTTTATTAAAATTAATCTCCGTCATTATTTCCGATGAAAAAAAAAGTTCATCGCTCAGCTCAGAATCTAAAAGTCACGAGAAATAACCACAGTTTCCGTATTTATAATATGCGGACACCTCGCAACAGAGGTGACTTTGTGAAATTAACACATGCGAACGTATTTTGTTTTTCTATACACAATAATATATTATTTAATATTTACTGTGTAAGCGCGTACATATGGTATACCTATAATACTACCACAAACGCATTCACAAAGCTATTTAAATAATAAACGTCTCTAAAACGTTCGAGAAACTAACGTAGTATGAAATCACTGCGAGTATTGTTTATACAAACGTTTTAACCAGTGAAATATGGCTAAAGTGGTGTATTCACGCATGTTAAATGTTCCGTCAAATGCAGTCGGATCGCAATAAATCCGCGAGTCAAACTGAGGAAAGAAAAAAAAATATATAATATATAAATCGCAATAATTACAAGGTCTGCTGCTGCTGCTATACGCGCGGAACGATATAATGCCGACCTTGGGAAGTCGGCGAGAATAAGACGACTTTTCTGCGGTATAAAATACAGAGTACGGCTCGCGTGTACCTATATAACAATGTTAAAATATTATTATTATTATTATTATTATTATATTATGTGCACGGTTCAACCGTCGAAATACTTAACGCCCAATGCACGCCGCCGCCATACAGTTATGGGAACATTTTCGCGGCAATCGACGATCGTTCGACTGTGTATTATGTTGTTATTATACATCGCAGTAAGTGTATAATTATATATATAATAGTGGGTAGGTGGGTAGGCACTTAGCAGTTTCGCAGTTAGTACTTGCAAACAGTATTATCGGTACCCGCGTGGTTTATCGAATACGGAGATACTACTACATTACGTGTAAAGCTGCAACACTGCTGCACCGGCGACGGACGTGCGGAAAGTCTCGCGACGGCGTTTACTATTAATATTGTGATGCTTTGGAAATGTTGTTTGGAGTCTGTTAACACAAGAGAGAAACTTTCGGTCGTCCGAGTTTATATTACTGTTACGGTTATTATTGTTATAATCATTATCGTCGCCATCATCCGCCGCCGCCGCCGCCGCCGCCGCCGCCGCCAGACACTTCGGGGCATTTCGAACTGTGCTGGAGGGACGGCCGGTCTTGAATCCGAAAATCGATAAAGTTTTAACGACGCTGAAAATAAATAATAATAATAATAGTTATAGAAATAAAAAATTACAAAAACGATTCTGCGATGGCATCCGAGACATTTTGAGTTCGGTGCGCAGTGATTAATATAATCGACGTTGTACGCAAGCAGCGTAATGTTTTCACGTTTTATGCGAAACGATCGTCGCCCTCGAACGAATAATAAATTTTAAAAATCAATCGTTGTATTTTTTCAATATCGTAACGATTAACGAAATAAAATATGTTTAAAAAAAAAATAATACACTTATAAGTTATAGATTATGAATTGAGAAAAAACAGCTCATCTTAAGATCAGTATAATAATATGACTGTCGGCTCAAGATTATAAATTCAAGTATTCCAAAATATCACAGCCCAAAAAAACACAAACTTTCCACTTTTTTATGTCTAGCTCAACTTTTTTCAAAAACAACAACATTAATTCGTGGATAGCAGTCATGAGGAGGATGGTCTATTTTGTGCATATTACCTACAAGCTGCGGATAGCCAAAAACGTCTTAAAATATGTTCGAATATAGGTAATAAAATATATTTAACTAATTTAACAATATTGACGATGTAGGAAATCGTAATGGCGGAGAAATTGATTAACACAAAGTAGACCTAATATTAGGACTCTATACCTACTCCTTATATACAGAAATCTAAACAATTATAAACCAATATTTTTTAATGTTTATTCTCTTATTGATCTTGATAGGTATCTGATGATTGAAATGATAAAATATTTTTGTATTACTTTTTTATTATTAAATTGCGATTTATGAAAAATACTCTTGGACCTTGGTATGACTTGGTGGTTATTATATTCTACGTCGCATACTATATTCGTACATTTAATTCGCCGGTGTTTTGCTCACGGGTCATACTCCCAAAATAAATCTAAAACGCTTGTCTAAAATATGTTTTATGGACGAATTAATCGATCCCGACCGAGAATAACCGGTCAACGTACAGTCGAGTACGTACACTGGATAAAACAAAATATTATAATAATATTATCCACATTGAAATATTTCATATAGTTGTATGCTGAAAACGATTTAAGACAGCCCTGCACAAAACCGTGTACATCTGGTCGGTGTACAATATTCAGAAACACACTTGTACCACCTCTATTTCAGATCGGAGGCGTCTGATTTTCACTTTAATATTTACAATACATTTTGAAATATCTTTAGAGATGGGTATGGCAATTTTAAACAATCGTATACATTATAATGTTTATTTAGTATGCAGGTGTTATGGTTAAAATATATATACTATAGGAAAACGGTATATTATTTACTATACCACACGTGGACATTCTTGCATTTTTCTTTCTTTAAAAAAAAACACACACACATTACAATAAAATAATGATTTAATGTACGGCGTATGCGCGCGTGCACTGCGGGAGGAACGTGCTCAAAAACGTTTTTCTCGGCAAAACCGAAAACCGCACGATTCGTTAATTTTTACCGTGCACTACGCGATAAGTCTTAAATACAAAAAAAATCCTGACGGGCACGCAATCACGTAAAAATAAACCCGGCCACAGAGTACCCGTAGTATATTATAACTTATAAGCAATGTACATACAATATATATATATATATATATGGCTATCTCCTCTGCGCAGTGCGGTGAATGACGGGGAAAAGGTCTCGGAAACGATTTCCCGTGTTTTAAAAAACGACACCTCGTGCGGCGTTGTTGTAATAACATTATAATAATATTCGGCCGACGTTTATGAAATTAAAACAGGAAAAAAGTTTATTCTGTCTGTCCGTGCGTTAGTTTTTGGACCGTGCTATATAACAAAAAAATAAAAAATACGAACCCCGATAAAATGTATTGCACCTACCCACAAATCATTATTATTTTCCACGGAAACTCGCTCATCATATTATCCCGTCCACTGTGAACTTTTATATAATAAGACGTGTAATATACGTGTATAATAATTATATATAATTAGGTACTGCAGTATTGCAGTATTAACGCTTTCGAGTTTATTATTATTACCGTTTTTGGCAAATTATGTGGTAGTCAATCGTCGGCAATCAGACGTTCGCAATTGTTACACTATTAAATTGAATGATGGTAGTGTACCCACCGGACTCCGCAAACCGATCGAGAGGACCGACTGGCGTGTAGATGATCTCTAGTTTTTCCGGATTTCGTAGGGTTAGGTTTTGTATTGGAGTAAGGGGTGAAAACCATAAGCCCATAAAACACAAATGGGAATTTTCAAAGAATTTGTTTGCGCTGTAAGTCCTAGCATATTATAATTAATAGGTATGCATATAAATGGAATTTCTCCTCCAAATGTCTTAAATTCTTATTACTAGTGATGACATTTTACAACGAATATCCAAAAAGAAAATCCTATCTAAGTATTTTTAGTGAATCGTTGAATCTGATTTTTGTTTGATTATTTCGAACAAAATAAAATACACCGATTGATAGGTCAGATTTGTGTACATAGTGGCCTTAAAGAAAATTATATATTATTCAGTCGGTTTACAAATGAGTTTCGATCTGATTCCTACGGAACGAGAGAAATGTTTATTTTTATATTTTTTCGATTAGTATTTAAGACTTAATGATGTTGACAGTTGGCACATATATATAAAATGTAAACTCGAATACTCCGGTTTTTAATTTTAGTTTATAAATTATGTATGATAATATAATATTATACACTTATTACTCACCCAAAATACAGTTAGGTATTACAATATTTCAATAAACCAATAATAATAACTGTATTATCATAGTATGGTGTGCGTGTGAGTTGTATACTTACTTTCAATGTTAAACAATACCAATATAGTGTTAAACATATTATTGTTCCCACCGATTGGTGTTCATTATTATCATTCATCGGATACGTACTTAATACAAGAATAATAGGCTATATTATTGTTTTTATTATTAACATCACGCCACAGTGATACGTCAGTGCTTAGGACTCTGATAAATACGAGTAGAGCACTAGAACACTTAGCATTTTTCAGGAGAAATAGTTACAGGTCTAGACTGGCTACTACTCTGATGCTTAAGACTAAGTAACACTAGTGCTCGCCGTGGACTTTGTCACAGTCACATCGCCGCAATTAATCATTCCCAGTTAAAGCCTCTATAGAGTGCATATATTATATTGTATAGCATAATGTATGTATAGCTATTTTGTATTCAATAAAAGTAATAATTAAATCCTATAAAGTGACCGGTGTTGTGTTGATTATAAAATACCTATCCTTCTAAAGGTCGTTACGAATGTGATATGTCGTTTAAGTAATTACCAATATTATAATATGTAAACGAGCGCATGTGTCCTGCTCCGGCGGACACTACACGGTGGTAAATGAAAATTGTATTTTATTGCAGATATCGGCGGCAGATGAAGTGAATTACAAAAAATTACGGAATATAATATAATATTTGTATGTATATATTATAGTATAATATACTAGACGAAACGCAATATATAATATTGCTGTATAGCAATAAGTGTCCACCGTCCACTCGTTTTAATATTTTATAGACCATAAAACGACAAAACGACACACGTCGACTAATGCGTTTCGCGATAATAGTATTATGTAGGTACGCGTATTACCATTATATAGGTATATAGGTACAAGCCGGTAGGTTCAGGTAATAAGTACATCGTACCTATAGTGCCTACGAGGTGGTAACGAGCCGCAGCTACGGAGCGCAAAAAGGTTTAAGCGCGCGCGTCGCCAATAACCGTACATAAATTATATTTTATTTTATAAAATATCGCAAATAATAATATGTACGGCATTTATAATATATTATTTTTAGTATTATTATATCGGACGCGTACGTTTGCGATTCCCGTTTAGATAGGCGATCGCATACATTAAACATTTAAGACGCCGCACGCATATAATATAATCATCATCATCATCGTCGTCGTCGTCGTAGTCGTCGCCGTCGTAATAATAATATAATATATAAAATATAAATGCGCTGCTGCCGAGTGCCGGGTGGTAATTGCATTTGCTCGGCAGACCCGTGAAACTAATTGCTAAACATTATAATATGTATATAAAATAATAAAATATATAGGTATACATATTATATTATCATATTATAATGTGCGTCACCTAGCTGCTCCTTCTTATAGTCGTCGTCGCGATTATCGAAGAGCAGAGTGCTGATTCGTTTTCAATAGAATAATAATATATTATCGTTTCATGTCCGCTAGCATCTGGAATTTTTTTCATTACTCGAACACCTTACGGAAATTCGGGTAATCGATCTACAAAATGAAACTGTTACAACATATTATAATATAGTAAACCGAGCACAGCACGGGTACAATTGCTATACTAGCAACATAATATTATATCAAACGTACAACAGCCTGCTGAGTGCAGATGGTAGACTATTTATTTGTTTCGTATAAATACTGTTTATTGTTGCAGATTCTGTGCGAAACGTGGAATTTAGGTATTGGTTATTTACATTGATGCGTGGTTGTGATATGTAATCGCAATTTTTAGTGAAAGCATTTGAAGTTCAAATGTTGTCGAATGTCGGACATTTAACAAAAATATAACGATTTTAGTTTTATTATTGTTTTTAAAAATACAAATCATAAATACTAGCTTTTACCGTTAGATGTACGAGTAAAGACAAGTATTAATATGTATACATAATTAAATTATAAAATTAATTTCAATATATACTTGCAGAATAAACTTATTCACATTATTCTATGGTACACCACAGTGGTTACCTACTTATAAGTTATGCATTTTTTTTTGAAAAGCAACCTAATTCACTCAACTGCTTTAGGACAATAATTAATTATAATATAAATAAAATATAAACTATACTGAAAAACGGAAGCTTATCCAACCGTTATCGTCGTTCGGAAGCGTTTTCGTAAAGGTACTTCAATTTATCACTGAATTCGAATTTAACACATCCAAAATCCATTACTGTGTACTATACAAACAATGACGAGGTACTCTCAAAACCTACTACGTACCGAGTTCACTGATTTTTTTTTAATTGAAATCTCATTCGATATATTATTTATTTTATTGTTTCAGCAGAAAACTTACAATTAATGTATGAAGGTTTCAAATTCTGATCGGAGTGATAAATTTACTGTTTTTACAATAATGTATTGATTTGTGTGTGGCTTGTGTAGAGCAATATACAATATATATATAGTATACACAAATATTTGTAGAAAAATAATAGATTTTAAATGTTGAGGATAGTTTTTGACAAGAAATTTATTTTAAATGAATCTGGACTATACTAAGGTACATTTAAAATGCAAAAATTGAAGATTCCAAGAATTTCTTTTAACTATTTGAGAAAACGAAAAAAATTTGAAATTTTTTCGGATTATCAGTTTTTGACGAAATCGATTTTGTTTTTTTAGTGTAGCTCAAAAACAAACAACGGTAGGTACGTCTTGAAGATTTCACAAAATACTTGTGATTGATTGAACGTTTCCTATTAGTTAGGAATATTATATACCTACATATATACTACATTTACACCTGTAAACTTCAAAATATCGTAACATTCTGCATGTGACACTGCTTTCGATTGTCAGTCGTCGAGTGAGTAAAAATGTAGCTAAGTTTAATATCAAAAGTTAAAATACGTAATGAGACATTTATATTTAAGTTACCATACAAACATGCCTAGTTTTTTTTAATAGTATGATTATGGTTTAATAACTTTGTTTTTTGCTTATAAGTACTTATATATACGTTAACAATACTTGGTTCTCGCAAGTGCAAAGAAAAATTTCCCCAACTTAATTTACAGGCAATTTAATAATTTGATACAATAGTAAGAGTATTATGAATTATATATCAATTCTCATATAACGTATGTATTATTTTAGTTATTCACACGGGTCTTATACTCTTATTGTTATCGAGAAGCGGCTACCTATTTATTTATTATGTATCTCACACCGTCGCATTATCCAGGCAAACAATAACACTAATAACAGTCGCTCTATTCGTTATTTAATTATTATAATAAAATAAATACAATTTTAACTGCATAGTTAGGTGGGTAAATTAGTGTTTGATTTTTTTTTTCGTTGTGATAACAGTTTTATAATTACTCCCGAACGAAATTAATATGATATGACTACCAATTTTAAAGGGAGAGCTTTATTATAAAATAGGTATATATTATAATACAATTAAACTTTATCATTATTCTCAGTATTTCTACTCCAGTTATTCTATATCATCATAAACTTTATAGCTTATTTTAATAGTAGTCGTTCCCCGTCACCGTGTTATCTTATTAATAAGGAAAACCGATTAAAAGTTAAGGTGGTGTATTGATATATTACACCTTTTTGTATACATTCAAAATGAATACAAAAATGTGGAATCATAACGACCACCCGCGGTCATTCCAGCAGTAACGCAGACATAATTTATAACAAAATCAATGATAATAGTTTATACAAACGACTAATAATTGACCGCACGAAAAAAATAACGTTTTATTTGTTTTAGAGAATCGACCAGCACATCCGAAGAGGAGAAACATAACGCCCCCGCCACAATTGTTCGCTTTCGTAGAAGAATATCCATGTACACACTCTTAGGTATTGCACAATAAGTCCTATTTAAAATAATACATAGCAACGATCACATTAAATATTAGTTCCGAATAAAAATAAATCTTCGAGTCCACATTTTTGTTGAACGAACGCAAATAATAAAAACATCATAATATGACACCCATCCGATAAGAATTACACATACGCCATACACAATAATATATCAAATTACACAGTGGAATATCAATAATATTTAAAATCAAATTTTAATCGAAAACTTGAGAGTTTGTGAGATGTGTTTACGAAAACGAATTTAATCTTGGAGACGACTATAAAAAATAAGTCTTCAGAATAATATAAAAAAAAATGCTGCATACCTATATTATAATATATGTATTACCTATAGGTCCATGCTCATCGAAATAGCGTTCAATAAATATCTGAAACGAACTTTTGGCGCGCGCGTGCTAGAGACAAGAAGTGAGAGTTAGAGAGAGGGACAGAGAGATATAGAGTGAGAGGGAAATTAAGAGCAAGTCGCCCTCTCGGAACGAAATTAAAACGGGGAAAAAAATCCAAATTGTAATTACAACAAAAAACTAAACGAGAGAGAATGTATATTTTACGAAACCGTTTCGTTACGTCCAATGCGATTAAAAAAAGGCACTATAACCATGTATATATATATAGATATGCGTTGTCGTCATCGCCGGACGAAAAACATTTCTTAGGGGTGAGGGTGGGGCGCAGTGCAGTAGACTGATATACATGTCGCTATAATATCCTATACTGTACACGATAGAGCATTATTATTATTATTCGACCCCGTCCGAAATATTCGAATCGCTTTTGATGTCGTCGGACCGTGGAATTCCGCGCGCGCATCTCAAACGACCGGAAGCTCGTCGTCGTTAAACTTTACATCCGCGCGAGTCCCCGCCACCACGTCCACCGCCATTGCCGCCACAATTCCCGGTACGCTTTTTATCAACATCAAACCCCCGATTTGCAAATGGTATGCGTGTGTACGTATTATAATATACAGACCGAGCATATTATTATAATGCATGCATTACGTATACGTACACGGAATCGTATCCGGACCACGTGTGTTTCGTCTCGTCGTCGATAACCGGCTAAACCGCCGCCGCCGCCGTAATATATATATAATATTTGTTATGGTGTTTAATATATTTTGTAATTTGTTTTAATGCGAGTTATTATTACCGTGTGATACAGTTATATTAATAATAACGGTCGAAATTTCGTTGTGACCGGACGGATGATGGCACAACTGCATCGACCTGTTCTCATCGCGACCTGCTGCAGTATAATGTATATTATTATATTTTATGCATGTGTGTAGGACGAGCCTATATAATATAATAATGCTACACGTTTATATTATATAATACACTTTTTAATGCATTTTCTGTCGTAGAAAATGTTCCGTCGTAAATAACTAGGCAGATGTATATCTACGTATATAGTGTGGGCAAAAATATATGCACTTATATATTATAGGGACGTACCTACCTAATAATATTACATGCATTATGTTTAATTCGTAGAAATATACTAGATTAAACGTTTTTGCCAATTATAGTTATATTTTTCTATCACATAATGCTCGGTAATTCATTGAAAAGTTAACACTCCTTTTCTAGAAACAAGTCAATGATTTTGAAAATTATTTGAGCGCTGCAGTGAACACAAAATATAAAATTCCTGATAACATATTCTACTTATTACCTACTATCTACTATTTATCATCATTATTGTGTTTTACTTTTAACTTTTTCGACTTGCAACAAACAAATCATTTCCAATGACAATTTTTCTCTTTGAGAACGACTATTCAAGCAATTAATGCCATAATAATATAATATAATAAAATTATATAATTATTGATGACACAAATGTATCGTTGTCAGGAATAGGTCATAACCAAGTGCCAAATATAGAAATATCATTGGGTTATCACTTATCTGGCAGCTATAAGAATAATTAGATCTTACTGCATTTATACAACGTGACAATATGCTCGTTTTTAAATTAACCAGGTTGTAAACAATACAAACAAAACCAATACAACAGTGAGTCCACTCGACAGACATCTACACATTGTGGTAGAATGACATAGTTTTTCGAAAGTCACAAAAAACTACAATAGTAACTGTATATGTACTATTTAATACATTAATATCTCCAGAGATATTTTAACCATCGGACATACGTTTACGAGCAAATACTGACCACTGTTGGATAAACTGACCTGGCCAACCTCAATGGTTGCTCAAACACAACAAATTTTAGCTTATACGTGTATAATATTTATATTGTATAATATCCTAATATACTCTAATATAACATTATAATATGTAAATACTATTGAGACCTGTATAAAACTAAATATAGGTAGCTGGTTTTATAAATTTACGGCATCGGTGCAACGAGCCACGTGGCTAGCTCGTTAAAGATATTTTAACCAAGTGGTGTGTATACTGTATACGTATAACATATATAATACATATATATTTTACCTTTAATAGTGGCTATAGTTTCTGGGGGGGGGGGGGATTACTCTTCGAATAATCTTCCATGTGCGTGTGCATATACGTACCTTTATATTTTATATACTATGTATACATTTATATAGGTATACGCGTGGTAGGTTCACCATTTTTCTGACCCCCGCAGAGACCCGTGCTGAGAATTTCGCCATATATCATATAATATATCAAACAAAATACGATTTGATCCCATCGATAAAATTATAGCTATCTAGATCAGAATCTGAAAGCGGATTCAGTGCGAAATACCAATATTGGTGTGTAAAAATAGTATCTACTTTGCGAGAGGGGAACAGTAAACAACCGTAAGGGACTAAATCTACTTCCACGATATGTATTTACAGACTACCTATATCAATATATCAAAACTTAAACCTTTAACCTTATGTCTTTCAACACATGAATATTTGAGAATTGCTTTTTCCAATATAACACTAGACATTGATTTATTATGTAAAAATATTATGTAATCCCCGAACTGGCCGAATAGATAAAATAATATTCTATACACTAAAATGCTTTGTCAAACACTTTTCATACACTTACCGACCGGAAGAAAAATGTGTTTAATTTAATTGTTCTTATTTTTTCCTTCTAAGCACCATGATAGGTACAATGAAAATTACTATTATTAAAGTAATACTAGTATTTCTACTCATACAAGTATTTGCACGCCCTTGCAAGGTATTGCTCCCTGTTACAAGTTCTTGCTCACCATTGCACGTTCTTGTACCTTGTTGTAAATATAATATTTATAATGAGTATAAATGAAAACTATTCAAAGCTAATAAAAATGACATAATAAACACCATGGTATTGAATTTTTGTTTTTAACATTTTTCAACATTTTAATACCGATTTGAATAGAAAATAAGGTATTAAATTTATTATTTATAATTTATTTTAGGAACCAGTAGAAATAAAAGAAAAAAAATGATCGACTAAAAACAACGCAAAACACATGGCGACTATAATTGAACATATATATATTGTATATGACCAATTGTCCAGTACACCTGCATACGTGACGATAAACTACTTTTTTCATTATTTTAGATCTGTTATAACTTATAATTGCAGTGTCTACTATTTCTTGTTAAATTTATAAAAATACATCAATCAAATCGATTTGTTGACTTACCTTTTTTAGCTATGTAATAAAACGTTATTTTAATGAAATAATATTCCTAATGACTAACACTCGCTCTTCTTCTCAACAATGTTCTTAATATTATAACGAATCTACCAAACGCAATAAAATATCAGCAGTTAGGCTTAACTCAATAATAAAAACAAAATTGAACAATCATGGTACAATATTGTTATGATATAATATATTATTTCTCATTGGCATTTATACATCCAACATTAACGGACACCTATAGGTTTCACTATTGATTATAAATACTAGTATTTATAATCAATGGTTTCACGCAAGCACCCAATCATTGCCCGGATGTAGTTCAAGTAATAAATTGGGAAAACATTTTTTTTCACCAGTTTAGTGGTCGAGCGTTTCGAGCCTGACATTGGTATGAACATATTCTGTATTGGAAAATTAAGTTCAAAGATAGATGTGCAGACAGAGCCTTTGCACCTGAAAAGTCTTTGCGTAAATCGAGATTTTTTCTGAAAAATAGATTTTTATATCAAAATGAATACGTTATTATGATATAATACATACATTATTATATAATGTTTTGGCCAATTATTCAACATTTTAAAAATGAAAATATCGAAAGAGATTTCTTATACCTATTATAACTAGCCATGTAGGGTTAAGACATAAGGCACCGATTGATTTCGCGCCGACAGAACTGATTTTCTACGGACGTCCGTATATGGACACATGGAATCAATACGAGTGTATACAATACAATTAAAGCATTATAAATAACATCATAGTAATTATTATACCTACACGTACTGTTTTGTGCCTCGAGGACTGCGGCGGCGAGCTCTCGATTGGAACACGGAGATCACTTGCTGCATCATCCCACGCCGCGATATCATAATATTAATATTATATAATTATTACATTATACTATTATGCTTGCAGTATAATAATAACAATGTCGTCAAATATTTCTCCCTGCGCACGATGTACAAACGCACAAACGTCGTCGGTTATAAATTAGACGACATGTAATATAATATTATATACTTGTCGTATTATTATTTTTATTATTATTATGTACAACATCAACGGGGGACAAAAATGGAAAAAATATCATAAAATAAAACCACGTTCGTTTGTTTGTGCGTGGTATATAAATCTCGCGCGAATTATGCAAAAAGTAATTTATGTTTCGCAATCGGTCGGATTTAATAACGGCGATAATAATTTACGGAATACTTGGCC
The DNA here is from genome assembly GCF_001856785.1 of Myzus persicae. Classification (NCBI taxonomy): domain Eukaryota; kingdom Metazoa; phylum Arthropoda; class Insecta; order Hemiptera; family Aphididae; genus Myzus; species Myzus persicae. Next base: position 620,580 of record NW_019100626.1, on the reverse strand, counting down.
AGTGCGAGCGTGTGTGTAAAAAGTTTGAATGGACAAAAAAAAAATGAAACGAACCGACCGACGCGAGTTGTCCTGCTATGCTCTCCTCTCCGTCGTCGCCGCGCCAACGGGCCGACAGACTCCATTTCATGGTCTGTGGAACAACGCGCTGGAAACACAAAACGCGCTTTGGCGAAACAACGCAACCCCCCCCCCCCTCAACCCCGACAACTATATATTATTATTGTTGTGCGCGTATGATGGGTGCACGAGTACAGGGTGGTTTTTTTGTATTCCTGCTTCACGCCAAACCGCCCACGTGGTCCACGCGACGAGTCCATTATGGTAATAACAATATTAGATATATTATAATACTGAGTAGAAGATATCAAAAACAACAACGTCATCGGCCATTTGATTCTGCGGCCACTCAGAAATCAAACAAATTCAAGCTATAATTATCAAATATTTTCAAGAAGTCGATTGTGTATTTGTAAGTATATGCTTCAATTTGTAATCGTTACAAGTCTGCGTTCTCCTGACTGAATAATAAAAATTGTCTGAATCAATAATACAGTATGTAGCGCATATTGTTTGACATTACAAGATTCATATTCTCGTATCATAATATTCACAAAAAAACCTTTTTGTTGCTTGTCATTTTTTTTCTTTTTTTATTATATAAAATACAAATTAATACTACAAACACGAATATCCAAATATCCTTTGTGAGGGTAGTCGAGCAAAGCATCCTCAACGATTGTCATATCAAATAAATCTTGTTTTTTAAATTTAATATTTATTTTAAATGAAAAAATAATATTTGGAGCTCTTATATACACCACAAATATTTAAAATATTCAGTATTCACCATATTTGTTTACATTTCATGTACATTTATATATTTACTATAAACCGAGTTTTGTCGAAGAATTACGTGACCAGAATTGTTATAATCTTTGACTTACCTTTCATTATGGTAAGGCCATAAGACATAAATATAAATGAATCTATATCTAGGTCTCAAAAATTAACTGTAGAAGTAAGTTTTCAAAATGCAATTTCTACAATTTTTTGTTATTTAATAATTTATACTAGCTATAAAGGTTATAAATTTAAATAAAATTACAAATAAATTTATAAATTTTATTGATGCTATATGTAAACATATTCATAATCAGGGCTCGGGACTTTATGTGCTTAAAATCTTAAAAATATGCGCATACATATGCACCAAAAAATATCAAAATATGCGCTTTAATATGCATTTATTTTTAATTAAAAAATACATAATTATTCAAATTTAATTTTAAAAAAAACATTTCTTGTACATATTACTAAAAATGTATATTTTATACATACTATATTACTAAAAAAAAAAATGTAAAAACTGTTGAATGGGAGGTCTTTGGATTTTTCAACACTCAGCATCTTCTATACCTAGCAATTATAATTTTTATGTATTAAAAAATAATCATTTTATAATTCTAATTATGTACTTACTTGCGTTACACTGGATTATCAAATGTTTTTTTATGTTCTCGACTTTGAAAGACCTTCTATTATTTGTAAGTAAAGTTTTATAGGCGGAAAATGATCTTTCTACGTTTACCGATGTGATGGGAGCATATTTAAAATATGTCAGATCATTAATATCTAAGTCTTCTGGTAAGTCTTTCATGTCAATTAATTCACCGTTAAGAATGTTTTTAATTTTCTTTAGCATAGCAAGACCAACATTTTTCTTCAATACATTATGATTTAAGAGTAAATAATCAAAAGTTATTTTAAAATATGCAATAAAAATCAATAAATATTAAAAATATGCATTTGTAGAAAAAAATTCCAAAATATGCAAACATATGCACAATAAACTTTTAAACTTTAACTCTAAATACCACAACACAAATTTGTATCGGATCAGTTTTATTCTATTTACTTCCCGAACAAATATGCAAATGCATAAAGTCCCGAGCCCTGTTCATAATTAATCAAAATGTATAAAATGCATTAAAAAAAATGTTAAGATAGTTTACCAGTTAAAATGTATTACGAATTCTAATTCATTTTTGCCATGTAAATATGTCATTCAATTCTACCAAGTTTTTTTGAAGAAAATTGATAAGTCAGCATTTTAATAAATTTTAATAAAATAATTTAAAAAATATTAGCTACCAATGTATGCTCATCTATATCTGTCTAAGTCGTAGTCGTAGAAAAAATCATACAAGTATGTAAGTTATAAAAATGCAGGTTAAACTTTAACAAAAAATTAAGAATATTTTCCGTTTACTTTTTATACAGAAATAAAAATCACTGCCCTAAATATGGCTTAGAAAGCGACTATACAATACGGTCGTTCTATAGATTAACAAAGTGGATTTTCAATTTGTGCTCAATCTCTCTCCCTCTTCAGCTTATGTACGATTTTAACGGCTCCGATAGGTCCCTTCGTCCGGTTTTTTTTTGCGCCCCGATTATACGCCGACCCTACTTTGCTGCAATCAACCTGCCTACGAAACGACGACGACTTTTACTGGCGTGTCACACACACCTGCTACAGTCCTTAAATATTAAGTCCGTCTTGCGATATTGAAAATGGAGTGGCCCAGATAGTAATAATCTCAGTAGAATACTCTTCGGGATCGATCTGAATTGTAAAGACCATTCGCGGGTGAAAAAAGAATAACAGCAAAAATAGTGAACTATATCGAGACAGAACGAAGAATTAGTTTCCTAAAACGTCTGTACTCAATGTACAGTTCAACAATTGTAAAGTTGCTATATATTATATTATAATCGCATAAATTTAATGTTATATCGTCTGCTGATGCTGCTGCTACGGTAGAAGTTTACATTTTATATGTGTCGTCTCTCACATTTGTTCTGTATTTTTTTTTTTCACCACAAACCGAGCGAAAAATGTAATATGGACGTTGGCGATATTATGTGTACTTGTAGGTTTATAACATGCATAAGTATATATATGTATATATATATATATATAAACGAATAATATTATATATAATCGCCAGACGTCGAGACAAAAAAAATAATATATGTATATATTATATATATATTATATATTATAGGTAGTGTCGTTTTAAAGATGGACCAAAAAAATATTTATAATAATATAATAAATGAACGAACCCGTTTTTTCTTTTCCATCGCCAGTTATTATTATTATATTTTTCTTTCGTCTTCTTCTTTTTCTCCTCTGATTTTTGGCCACTGACCGGGCCTAACCCGTTTGAGCCGTTAGTCCGCGTGAGCTGTCACGTCCATAACTCCCATGCGCTTTTTGTGACTCAATCGCTGTATGAAATTACCGACCATTAAACGTTTTGACAAATCCAATAAGATCCGACCGAACATAAGGTGAACACGTTTCACGGACACATTGCGTTATTATATTATATTATATTATATGTGTCTGATTATTATTATTATTATTATTTCCTCGCGTTTTTTTTTTTTACAGAATAATATTATAACCTACCCATGTAAAATATAATAATATACACGTAAAATAATATTCTAACATTTCGGACTCCATTGGACACTTGTTAAATGCGCGCTATAGTGCACGTTTAAGCTGCTTTGTGTTTTTCAAGATATAATACAAAATAACATCTGATAATTGATAAGTGTCCAAACAAGAATGTGAAATTATATTCACTTCGAGAAAGCGATTAAAGTCGCATCTAAATATATTTTTTGGATTAACGGTTTAGTAATTTGATAGCAAGTACGATTTATAATGCTATTAGTTCCATTTATTCTGGGCTGTATAATGTATATTTAAAGTAAAGGTAAGTAAATGTAAATCTACCAAAAATGTAATGATTTTTCTTTTTAAGTAAATAAAATTAAAATATGTACTTGCAGAAATTTTAATTCCGACGGACTTCATAATTAGGTAGAGCTGGTACCTACTAATTATTAATTTAAAAAAGTGTATTAATTAAATATAAATTGAGTTACGAGAAAGCGTTTTTTTTTTCGGGAAATGAGTTAAAATTAAAGACCGGATTTTGATGCACCTTGAAGTATAATAAATTGCAAATGAAAGAGTAAAAATTGTATAGTTACTTTAAAATACTTAGAATATTTTTCAGAATTATATTTAATAATGTAACGTGGACAATGAAGGTCCATAATATACAACATCAACAGAATCCAGTCATATTGAATAATTGTTAATAAAATATTAATCAAAACTATTGTAATTTATCATACATTATTAAACATAAATAAATTCGATTTTTAGGAACTGAATTGTATTATGGGTCAGTTGGTATAGTTATTGAATTGTGAAATATGATGTATTGAGATTTCAATTCATTCGACGAATCGAGCAAAAACCAATAAAATGTCAAGGACATTTATTTTGAGTGTTAAAGAGTAAATATGTATAATGTATATAGATAATCCATATAGTTATATTAATTGTTATTAATATCAAAATTATTTACACTCCTAAATGTATATTTGACTAACTAATTTGTTGTAGTTATACATAAACAAATCTTAATTCTTCTTCACACCCAGAAGGCATATTATTTTAAATATTTAAAAAATATCTGCAAATAGATTATATATAGTCTATTTGCAGATATTGATATTGATATTGATATTGATCATTATTAAATACGTTCATATATTTTTATACTAGCTGTATGTTGCCCGGGAACAAATGAAACCGAGATGACCAATCCACCTGAGGCAGATAATTTATAGTAAGTAATAAGCTAATAACTAACAAGAACTTAACTTTTTTTTCTTACGTGAACTTTTGTAAGCAGAAATAAACGAATAAGCGGTTATAAATTTAATATTATTAATAACCGGTAAGCCACCTCAAAATGTGCTCCTGGATAGTATGTATTGTATATATTTCAATGTTTTTGACTTATAAGTTGTGTGCATTAAGCAATCGATATAACAAGAAGAAACGTATAAATATTATAAAAGAAGTGACGTGGTTCGATTTCCTTTCATTTAGGACGACAGTGATAATGAGATGGTTCATTACTGTCCATTGTAGTACATGCTACTTAAACATATTATATACCTATAGTATCTACCTACTATAGTTCAAATTTATAAAATTACGAAAAAGTTCATCTATAACGCCAGCACAAATTATTATAATATTTTATATGCATCATATTTAATATGTTTATTGAATATTAGATTACGCCCTAAGCCCCTAAAACATAAACGCATATAATACGAATTTAATGTGGTCGACAAAAAATCTAATATCGTTATAATTCCGCACATCGCGTCAATACATGCCGTGGGGGAAAAACCGATTTAAAATTGAGCCTAAGCCACATACATATATATAAAGAAAAAGCTGAATCCGTCAAATCGTTGGGGTCCCACCAAGGACGGGGTCCGACACACCCTCGGCGACGCGTCTTCGGCAGACGGATAGCTACTATACAATATGTTCATACGGTGGCAGCGAGTTCGCCATTGTGCTGCACTGTTCGTACGTCGAGTTTAATATATTATTATTATTATTATTATTATATAAGACGACCGGACCCCTGGTCGACGTGCACGAGGTTGGTCGAGGTCCGCAAAAACGAAGCGGGGTAAGGGGAACGATATATTAAGGGATGAAAAAAGTATACACGCCACCACCGGGTAGTTACTACACACACACACACACACACACACACTGTGCTTTCTATAATAGGTAAGTATAAACTTGGGTGCACACTAGTACTCACGCTTGCGCGCGCATGTGTGTGTGTGTGTGTGTGTGGGGTTTTAATTAAAATTTACCGCCGTGACAATACACACTACTCTGAAGTGCGGAGCGGGGACAACGACGACATAAAAGGCCGCCGAGTTATTTGTGTGTAAAATATGCGCCCACCCACACCCATACACGACAGTACATTGTTTGTGTACACGTGGAGGGGTTTTCGGCCGGTCTTGCAGCTTTCGGAGCGACCTTTGTGCGTCACATACGCGAGCTCGAGCAATTCCTTAAATTCCCCAAAGGTCGACCTTTATAAACGCCACACAAATCGCGCTGACGGTGTCGTCCGCATACGTAACGTATTTCGTTTTTCTTCCTTCCGCATAAGTATATAACAATATAATAATATGTCTACGTTTATTATGATAATACGGGCCGATAATGTAGTCTATAATCCTCGCGATCCCACGTCGGTGTAGTGGAGCGTCCTTAAGTAGAAACAATTTTCGGCATCCTGCCGATTTCGGTTATTATGTATACTGTATACACACATTATTACGATACACAACTGCATATTTTGATCCTTTCCCGGAGGACTCAACAAACAGAAATATAACCTACCTACCTATATTATTATATAGGTACCGTGGTACTGTACGGTAGACTATTAATTCATTTTCTCATAATAAGCATTAAGCTGTACCTGTTATTTCAATTCGCTAAACTGTACAAATAAACAACACATTATGTGTGTGCCTTATATATTATAAAGTCGGGAAAAAAACTATTTAATCTCATTTAAATCGGTGTATTAAATTTATTGTTTTTAATAAAAATGCACGTCGTTAGATAAACAAGTATTGACGGTAAGTAAAAATTACAGCAACCATAAAATTATAATAAGAATTTATTGATATGTGACTGCATATTAGCACCCTATAATTATGATGCTCGTTAGTGCTTGGTGGGGTCGAGTTTCTAAAGTATTCTTGTGATACAACATTTTAGGGAAGACGTTTATAGTTAATTATTCTGTTGTAGTTACAGCTGTACTGAGAAGTTAATAATTGTTGACAATCATACGTTTCATGTTTCATTTGCTGAAACGTAAAAATACACGTAGATAGTGGATAAGAGTTATGATTTCCGTAAACAAGGAATTAAATTATTTTATCTGCGTCTACTTGAAATCGACTTTCACTTTTGATTATATTGTTATCCTAGATTTTAGGAAAATTCACGAGTATTGCAAAAAAATATCGATTTAACAATATTATTATAACAGGTTTTCAACGGTTGTTAACTTAAACGTGTAGAAGAATCAATCACAGGTACTCGTATTCATAAACTTTTCACGTCAAAGCGTCATAATATTATTTAAATCCGTTTTAAAATTCAACGCGCAGATGTGATATGAAACGAATGGTCGCCTGTGGATTCGGCATCACGTCAATATTACGACGTACTTATATAACATCAACATGCATAATATTAAAGTAATTACCACGGTATACCGTCTTGTCACGTACACATAGGGGACGTGCGGCAGACGTCCGCGACGTCAAGTTTGTTAAGTAATAATTATTATACCACACAGTGCACGGAGAGGAATCGTGATTAACGACGTCTGGTCCGCGGTATGCGCGTTTTCATTACGACGACGGAATAATGAAAGAAACTAATTCGCGAAAACTGTAACGACGTAATGTATACGTAATATGATACTATAAAAGACTTGCTTGTATTATTCACTTTTATAATAATATAATATAACGCGATATGACATTGCACCAAAAGCGCGAGGACCATCGTCATGGCGTCTGACGCGGATCTATTATAATTATTATTGCATACCCGTCATAACCGCTAGATCGTGAACTTCCAAATCGTAATACGCACGCTGAGTGTTACACAGTGCTAATGCGTTTATATTTTTTTATTTTTAAAATCATATCGTTGTTATTATTACAGTAGAGATTAATAACAATCGTGTTCATTTCAAACGCGCGCACACACACACACACACACACACACACACACACACACACTCACTCCCGCGTCATGTACGTCGGAGAACCGAAAAGCACAAGTAACACAACAATAATAATAAATGCGTACATACATCACTTATTATGTACGAACTGTAACACGTAAATTAATGTCGTTAGAATATAATAATAATTATCATTGCGGCAGGTGCAGTGTTGTTGCCCCGGCCATTACGAATCTCCGCTGCCGGTTAGGCTTTCATCGCACCACCGTCACCGCAACGGACAATAATAATAATAATAATACGAATATTTTTATAAATACAAACCGCCGTTGATTGTGCACGATATTTGTTACGATTATAATAATATTATATTATATTATTATACGTATGAGCAGTCGCAGCTGTGCCGAGTATACTTACCTGCATTCAATGGGCCAATTATTATATTATTGTTGTTATATGCGCCAACGTGTATGATATTGTAATATTATACAGCTTGTTTAACGACATAATAATTATCATTGTCGGCGTGATTTGGACGAAAATAATTTCGACACGTTCCCGGAGCAGCTAGGGTTGTTGGTGCAGTGTACGCCCCCGGGTATATCTCCGACGCGAAATCGTATTATCGTGTACCGTGTATGGATGGAAATTCATTTTTAAACGGAGTTTTTTAAACTATTATTATATAGTAGACGAAACCGCCAAAGTCTCTGGCCAAACGAAAATGAGTCGTAGAAACCGCGAGTACGCATTACGCAACTTCGAAGGCGGTGAAATCACTTTGTGCGTTTCGAAAATGAAAACGTACAGTACGAAGAATTGTATAAGTTATAATATATATCATATATTACAACCGAACGGAACTTTCGCAGAGTTCGTTTTAATAATAAAATTGAAACTTTTTTTTGACTGACAAACTTTTCTGTTAACATTATTTTTCTTACATATTACTATCAAGCAAGTTAAATTATTTCCATATTTTATACTATTAAAAGAAAATATATAAATATTATAATGGAAATATTTTCGCATCACTCAGAAAAATATTAACGGTGCACCTCATACTTATAATGACGGCGCATATTATGTATACCTACATATTATACACAACTGAATAATTTATAGTATTAAAAAACTTTCCGACGTTTACCAGTTGAGTTTTTATTACAATTTTTCTTTCTTTTTTTTGGATAGAAATATGATATTTTTCCTTATTCATACAAATTTAATGTACATGGTATATATTATAAGTTAAATACTGCATCGGTGATACGAAAGGAATAATAAAACAGTTTTGAACATTGTCATCTCCATATAGTTTAACTTTTGTTTCTCACGGTTGATCAAAGTCAATTTTTACAGAATTTTTATTACAAAACAAGATTGTCATTCATTACATTATATAATATGGACAAATATCGATGTGCTTTTTGAACCGTTGTATCAGCTGTCCGCGAGTGATGTAGAGTTATACAAGAAAAACCTGTTGTCATCGAAAAGCGATAAATTGATCAGTATTGCAAATTTACGTAAATCATTGCAGATTAATGATATTATGAGTGTGAAAGATGTAATCTTTGTGCTAATTATCAAGCGTGTTTCCCATCAGTCTTGAATTATAAAATATAAACAATTATAATATACCTACAAATAAGGTGGAACACCTTTTTATTATGAGTAATTTTTAATTAAGTACTATCTATAAGTAAAAAATTACAATAAGTCATTTTGTTTGCAATAATTTTGTTGTATTGTTCTGGGTCTAGTTTTTATTATAAACATTTTTAAAACTTTTACAAATTATAAAATGTTGATGGATTAGTATTAATTACTATAATTTTCAAATCGTCATTCCCCATGATTTATGCTTCTAATATAATATAATTAACCACTTGCCAATTATCTTAGTAAACAGTAAAAGTTAAATAACTTTGAACTACTGGGCAGTTTCAATTTCGGTTTAGATAGATCAATACTTTCAATACAGTTTTCTGTTTAAAATTAACAGAAAACATGATGATTCCACTCTGTTAAAAATAATTTGGTCACCCCACATAATATGACACTCTCTAAATAGTATAAAAAAATCTAAGTACATTGATATTTACAAAAAATATGGTCCTCATATACTTAAAAATGCCTAAAAATTGGAATATTTTGAATAAATTCATCTTTAGAGGAAAAATGGACGTGAGCTTGATCGGTGAATCTCCCCGTATAATACTCGCGCGGTACGTCTGTACATTACACAATACAAGAACAGACGAACAATATGTATATACTTGTGTGATAATAATACGCGTAAACGATTCCTTTGTGACGCTGCCGCCGCGTTTTCTTCGGGTCGTCCGATCTCGGTGGCTCGCGCGAACGAATAATCATAATAATTATTATTAGATAATACAGTGGACCGAATTTGGAGACTACCGCGAGAACAGAACGGAAATAATAACGGTTTTCGAAAATAATACACATTTGCTGCAATTGCTGCAGTAGCTCTGTACATACAACGTAACAATAATAACAGAACGATTCGGTTGTGTGTTGGAATATAAGGAGGGAGCGTTAAGATCAAAAATATGTATATAGGTACCTATATTACTGCAGAAGGTATTCGGTACTAGAGCTGCACGTAAGTCACACGGTACAAGAGAACGCGCGACGATTACCGTGTTGGATGATGCGGCACATTCTTTTCGGTCTCTCGAGTTTTTTTTTCCAGTTTTTCTTTTCCGCCTCGGTCGTAGATATACAATGTGTAACATATATTTGTTGATAATATCATATTGTTTCCCGGCCAGTATTCCTCTGTAAATTATATATATATATATATATATATTTGTGTGTGCGGCCGGTATGATATGTAACACAGGCGGCCGCGTGCGTATCAAATTATAAAATCAAACTTACGCTATTCGTTTGTGCTTGATTTGTGCTTTTAATTGTATGAAATCAAAAAGTTCTTGGGGAGGGAGGTTTGGAGTTATAAGTTACGCAGACGACAACGATGGAGTCGAAAGGTGCGGAAATTTCTGATATCGTATGACGTGATATTATGTGTTGAACGCGGTGACCTTAACGCGCGGAAGTGGTACGCCACAAACGTCTACGGACGGACCGGAAACGCATCACGCATTCACGGTTCACGTCGATCGTTGTGTGGGGTAGGGGGAGCATGGAACAGCGAACGTGCATCAGGACTACACACACGCATACACTTGAGGTAATGGTGGTGAGCATGTCCTTGACACCCTCACGGTGGAAATGCAATACGTCTGCAGGGATGGCGGAGGCACCAACGTTGCTGAAAAGTACGTTCTGGAGAACCGATTCAGTGATGATGGCACCTATAGTTTCAAATGTCAATACAACAATAATATTGTAAAGTACACACTAACAACTATGTTGTGTTATTGTTTTTTTTTCACATAATAATATTTAAAATATGTCAAAATACAGATTGCAGGTATTATTCATGTTTAGCTTGATAAGGAATATAATATTGTATTAAAAGTGTTATTATAATGTAAGAATTAAGACTTAAGAGAGTTAATATTGTAAAATATTTACAAAACTAATAAGCGACGAATGTAGGTGTTGTGAATTGAGAGGGATAAATATAGAGATTTTAATTTAATTTGTATCAAACTAGAATACTCGGGTTATAGTTATTAAATAAATACTAAATTTTTATTATGTTTCGTTATAAATTATAAGTCAAAAGTGTTATGACAGATAAATATTTAGTATTAATTGATTACAAATTTTAATTTACTTATATGTTTACCTATAAAATTATTATCCACAATACTGATTTATTCAACAAATTCTATATACATTTTATTCGACCAGAACTCGTTTCGTTGGTCATGATGGTTGAATTACATACACTTTTCTTAATCGATGAATCCAAGTCTAGTATTAAGACGCTTCATCTGCAACTTATTGACATGTTTATTAATTATTATATAAGAATACGTTGTAATGCAGGGAGAATATTTAGCAACACGTATTCTACATACCTACACTGGCCGCGATATTTACCATAGCTGCTATTAAATAGTTAGATAGGTACCAGGAATATTATCTTCGTTCGTTGTTTGTATTTTGTAGTATAGTGACTATACTGATGAGCAGCGATGATGAGATGGAAATGTTGGCATTTCGAACCGACTTTACAGACAAAATTATATTTTGCATTTAAATGCATGTTTGAACGGTTAAGGCACATACTGTCAAATGACAATTATGCATATACTTTGCATATTTTATACACTCTTAGTAAATAATTGAGTTATTTAACATCTCCAGTTTTGAATATTAAATTACTTGATAAGTGAAAATATTCAAAATACATTTCTTCAAATAATTATACATAGAAACTTTGTTTACTTACAAAATATACATGTTTGTTGGCACTGCAAAACTGAATGTGGTTATCATAAGTATATAGAAAAAATACCAATAATTAAGTGTACAATAAAAAAATAACAAGCATAATAATAATTTACTCTACAAGTCGTTGAATTAATTTTTTATATTTATTTTATAACATAGCCTGATTAAAAATATATATATTTTCATGAACAAATTTTAAAAATGATTGCGATTTAAAAATTGATTTTGATTGGGCATATATTTTTGCCATTTTAACCTGGTTGCAGGTACATCAAATTTTGAATCAAAATATATTTATCGCATTTTTAGCGCATATAATTCCAGTCTTTATAATTATAATGGACTGTGTTTCTCTTCGTTATTATTATTCTTTTCGTCGTAGTAGGATGAATTATCCATGAGCGAAGACTATATTATTATACAGACGACAGGCGACGAGGGCTCCGGATCGCCCGACGGCATTTTAATGCACACAATACACGACGACGATGGGTCCAAAAGATCAAAGACCAAAGCATTTGCCCCCGCGATCCTCGACTCCATCACCCCGTAACCATAGATAAAGCAGCGTGTGTGTGGTTTTTGTTCAACAAAGAATTATTGACAAGCGAAAAATTTCACGTAATCTATAATATACATGTTATACATCCAAGTGTGTTTATATTTATTTATCACCGTTTATCGTTTTGTAAATACATATTACATACCTACTTATAATAGGCAAGCATGTTTTTTTAATAAGCCCTTTTTGCATAATATCATTTAATACATTGTACCCGGCGCAAACAACAATCAGCAGTATTTGAAGGTACCGATACTTATTATAATAATAATAATAATATATTAATATGTGATAATATTGTTGTTTTTTATTTCGGCGCACATTTTAGAGCAGCCATATATTATGATTACGGCCCATTAGCGACAACGAATCATGCTCTACCGATATTTTAACGCAATTCCATAATATATTGTGTTTTATAATTTATCTGGCAACGACTTTGGGAGCAAAAAAATAATATGTCGGATTAAATATTATATAATATTATATCATGGCCAGTATTATAGAGATACCAATATAATTATAGCTGGCCGTCGCGTATTAAAGCCGTCTGAATATAAATCGCGATTATTTTTTTTCTCTCTATACACGTGCTGCATCCGGCTTCTGCGAATTCTCCGATCGGAGGAATATTAATAATAATAATTTTTTTCTTTTAAATAACAATTTTTTAGTGAATATCATTACGGACATTCCGTTAGAACTGCAAAGCAGGATGTTTTTGCAATTAATTACATACTTATATGTACTATGTCTAATTTCGTATATACAGCAGGCTAGTGTGCCAAAATTCGTCAAAGTCATGACAATTTGCAATTTATTTTATAGTCAAAAATTTACAAGTTTAATTTATATAACTAAGGATTGAACATTTAATCCAATGTTCCTCATAAGTAGTTGATACTGTAATCACAGAAGTCAAAAAATATAATATTCATAATAGTTTTTTTTTATGGACATTTCGAGTGAAAATGTTAACAAAATTAGATTTATAAACGAAAAATATCGATTTTAGTTATTTTGTTGATACTATTGTAACTTTATTCACACAATGACATTTTTAAATGCAATGTAATGGATAAAATTAATTCATCCTACCAAACTGCGGCTGTCAAATGATTTTATCATGGAGGGATGTATAGCTGTGTTTTAACAAACGCTATTTGACCATTAAAAATATAATACATGGTTACCATTGTACATTTATATTATACAAATAATCATAAACATTGGAAAAAAGTTCTTGGGGAGGATCTATCCCTTTAACCACACCCCTCCCTTGAATCTACTTGAACATCACTGCTACCGTATTGACAATTTTAAAATTAATTTCTACAGTAGTTATTTACCTTTAATTTATAAATATATCATGAAATATTCCTATATTAATATATGCAGACAGATAGTCTTCGCTCAAAATCGTTTTTCATATGCAATGATTTATTATTAACTCAAATTTAATACATCCATTACAGTGACCCACTCGACACCAACTGTACATAAAAAGTGGTTACCTACATTCCATGATTTTCTAGTAGGATACTTAAAAAATAATAAACTGTGTAATCAAAAACTTAAATTTCCAGTATATTCTGGGTACAATAAAAAATAATTCTAAATATTTTTTAAATGTTTATGTTATTTTAATTTTCGTTATACTCTTATAATTTATATAGCCATAATATTATAGAAATGTATTAGTAATTAGAAAATATTTAACTGAGCAGTTTTTATTGAAGCCGCGAAACTCAAACCAAATTCATATAATTTATTTCGAAAGCATAAACATCGGCAATTCTAAAAATAAAATTACTCAAAGCTGTTTGGTGAAGATTTACTTTTTGCAAAATTAATGATCTTTATAATAGCAATGGTGTTTATATTGCTTATACTATCCCACAGCAACTATTATCATTGTACTTAAGAAATTCACATAAAACAACATTATTGTCTACACAAAACCCTGACTTTGTTTAATAAACTGCAGCTTTTCTAAGAATATTACGTCCGCCATGTTATACATGCATGTATAATATTGGCATTTGTTGACAATCATCGATCACTGCATACTGGCATACTATGCATATCATCAAAACAATTGATATGATGCATCAAACTTTTATTGTACATAATATATTTACAATATTGTAAAAGCCACCATGTCCACATCTTGATAAATTACGCAACCCGAATTGTAGTATACTTTTATCGAACATTGGAATAATAATAATATTAATGTTTATTTTTTATTATTATTATTGATCTTATGCATCGGTAGCTATATCCATTAGCATTTTTAGGGCAGCTACGGTTGGTCAAGGAACACGTGTATGTGGCTCGAGGTTCGTCACTGAAAACCCGGGTGGTTACCCATCCGGGAACTATCAACGCCGGCTGATGTTTGACCTTAGAGCACGTTAATGACTGAGACCAACCACTTAACCAAACCAGTCCCAAATAATAATATTTATACTCACGTAAAAGCACCTACAAATATTCGTGTGCCTATACCAAATATAACATATAATAATATTATGTGTATTATAAACAGACTGGTTTTTTCAATGATTTCACACTCACATTAAATCGATAACTATTGTTCAGTTTTTTAGATAGTTTAAAGTTATTAGAAAACAACGGTTTTGAAAAATAATTATATTTTCACAGTTTTTATCATTTTTAAAGACTACATACTATACATATTATTTTTTCTTATTCCAAAATAGAATATTTTTCTGGCAATTAAAATGTATAAAATTCGAGCCTAAAATATTATAACTAAAAACAATATTAAAAAAATGTTGTTTTTTAACTGTGACTTGAAACTATGTAAGAAAAATATTTCCAAAAACTTTAATACTTTTTGATAAGGAGATGGTGGATGTTTGACTTTTGTGACTTAAAATGTGAAAATGTGAAAATGTCTCTGTACCTATATCTGTAATACATATAGTGTATGAACAATGAAATCAGATAGGTTGGCATTTTGTAGAACAACATTGACGAGTTTTTTTTTCTCCTATAACATGCACACAGCCTCTAAATCGATGTAACATATTAAATACGATTATGGACCTATGTAACTACACGGACGTCGTGTTTGTTAACCATAATATATTATTAAAATGCATACCTATATATAGGTATTTACAAGCGGTCCCGGCGTCCAGGGTATATGTATATATAGGTAGGTACGGGCACTGATGGTTTTTATAAGCATTTTATAACTCGCCGATAATATGTTTTTATATAAAAAAAAAAAATGAATAACATACGAGCTGGAGGAGCTTTAAACCCAAATTAATTTGACACTAAAAACCGTGTTTTTTTATTTTCCACACGCGGAGGGCAAATTGCGGACAATTTATTTCCAATCGATTTCTATGCTCACACACACACACACACATAGTGTATAAAATAATAATTTATTATTATATATAAACTGTGAACTTAGTGACAGGTTGGCAACACGTACTGCGAACACACGTATATTATGTATTTTATATATTATAGTCTACAGCAGATCGCTTACGTCCTCATGCCGTATAAGAATTTCAATATTTAACTAATAAAATGAACGGAAATCGACACGAAGACACCGCTTTAAACACATATAGGTACCTATCGTGCATATGCACATTACAGGTATTTGTATACAGGGCGATAACACTGATTAGAATAATTCATTTTCCAGTAAATCGTTCAGACATTTTTATCAAACTAAAACGTTATACGACATAATAATCGAAAACTGTTTATATAATTGATACTTATGAAAATTCTTGAGTTTTCATAAAATAACTGTGTTCCAAAATAAAATTTAAAATGAGGCTATCTGCATAAGTATCAGAAAAAACCAAAGCATACAAAAAAAAGTTATAAAAGCCACGATACAGGTTATTCACCAAGTATATTTACCTCTCCTTTACCTTTTATTGATAAATTTAAAAATACCGATTTCTTAAATTTGAAGTATAAAGTTGAAGACTACATTTTTAAATATTTGGAATTTGGGGATACAAAATTATTTTTTTCAAATGAGAACCACTCTTTTTTACCTAAATAGGTACCTTAAATTGTTAAACATGTGATTTTTTTTGGAAATGTTAATGTATCTAAATCAAAATCCTAATTAATAGACTCGAAGTTATTAAACTTGATATAGTTAATGTACTATTACAACTACTCAGGGTTTATTAAATAATCGCCTTTAATAACGTATGCTAAATATGTATTACATAGTACTAGTAAGTACTTAATGCAATACCGCTTATTTTTACGAACTATAAAATTGAAATTAACTAATATTAATTTGTATACCTATATTTTCCAAACAATTATGGACCTATAATCATTATTTTGTAATGTTAAATAAATTAAAATCTATACTTTTAAATTTAAATTTTGAAACGTCAACATTCAAAAAAAAAATATTTTTTGAATAATATTTCCAGTATAAAAAGGGTGATTCTCATTAAATTTCAATAAATTAATTAGCAATGGGGGTGAATCACTCTGTATACTCAGGTACGTGGTTTGTCGATTATGCGAATGATATTCGTAAAAAAACGGCACCATCATACCTACACAGAAACGTGATTTCATACGCGAGTAAACAGCCGAATCTTACGTCGCAAAGTATTTTTGCATGTATTAATCACCGTTTTTTAATATCGGTCGGAGACTCGTGAATACAGATCGATTCGGAAACGGTTTTAATTATAATAAATGTGTACCTATATAATATCTGATATCAACTTTTGCAGGTCGGTACGTTCATAATGGTAGGTAGGTAGGTACCGCTACTGATAACTGAAAAGTTTTTAATCGGAATAAATAATTTTTAATAAGTGTTTTAAGTTGTACAGGATTTTTAATTAAACATTTTTGTTTGTTTTCAAAATATATTATATTATAGTAATATTGGTCAATGTTTGCGTAGTTACTAGTTGTAGGTAGGTATAGGTACATGAATTCGTCAAATGAGTGTAAAAAAAAGTACAGTCTGTATATTATTTCATTCGTATAACCATAAATTATATAATATTATACTTGTTGAACATACTTTTAAATAATTAAATTTTTCACGTTATTGGTAGAAAACTCAATATACAGAAACAAAATGTAATGCAAAAATAATAAATATTTCAAACATTTCAAACAAAATAAAATACTGTACCTCCACATAAGCAGAGGGAAAAACCAGAGAATTTGCACTGCTGTATGGTAGGTTTCGAATGTATAATACCTCGTCATTGAGTGAGGTAATGTGTTCAATTTGAATTTAATGATAAACCATTCAATCGTTGCATATGAAAAACGATTCTTTCATATAATTTATAATATATTATAGGTACTATATTAGTAGTGATTTCAATTAAAATAGTTTTTTAATTTATTTTAACAATTTATGCAACATGTATTTAAGTTTTAGTAGAATTAAGTTATTGAAATTCAAAACGTTGTCTATTAGTTTTTATCCAGAGAGGTAGATAAGTACTTCATAAATATTGTATTTTGGAGTTATTTAGGTTAATATTTTTGAACTACAATTTTTCAACCGAGGAAACATTATTATCAACAAAGTCGATAATAGTGATTGATATTTGTGAAATGTAATATTAATATAATATAATATCGAAGTATCATTTTTGCACAGTATTATTACCAATAGTTAGAATGCGGATGCCAGGTTGTGCATTCACGGATGTGTATCTATATATATAGTATATTAAGTACACACGTATAAGTCAAACATAATATATATATAATATTGTATCAATATTATTGCTATAACAGAATAACAGATACTATTCTACAAGAAATAAAATGTAAATTTACAAGATTATTCAATGGTTTCTATTTACTCGAAAACCTCTTGTAATAATACTCCTATAATTCACCGTTTTCGAAACTTTTCTCGTGTTTCTAGCTTTGGTAGTTTTCCGGTTACAAATTTTCGTAATCTAATCATTTTAAGTTTCTGCCTTATAAACTTACAATTATACATCCATTATACATATGATATCATATATTAAATTCTCCGCGTATAGCAATATAAAATAATTAAGGAGAGAAACTAAAACTAGCACACCATGGGCATTTATCGTACAATTTTTGACAATTTGAAAATGAAATAAAAAAGTTTATGATTTTATTGTTTTGTTTTTTTTTTTTTTTTTTTTTTATAAGGCATAAAGCGGAAAACATTTTCAAAAAATATTGGTTTTGCTGTACCTATAGTACAGCAAAACTGTCAGAATATGTAGCTATAATTTATTACTATGTGTAGTAATGTGGATTTTAAGTGAACAATTTTTTCGGTAATTTTCCAAACAATTTTATAAAGTCTGCTCTGGATTGGGAATTTAAGAATGTATATTAAGTTGCCAATAAATAAAAAAAAACATGATATTGATAAAAAGTTGTGTACAATTAATATAATATAAAAATGCATAAATTTTTTGAGAAAACATTTTGTGATAAAAGAATTAGGTAAATTGTATATATAATAAATAATAATATATTAAGGTATTTTTCAGGTTAAAAATATATACAATAAGTGATTTATAAATGTATGATATGCGAGTATAGTGTTGCCCATAAGTGCGCTAGTATCCAGTTAACTTTTTAGTTATTACTTAAGCAACACAATGTAATAACATTTAATACAAGTTATTTGATAAGGCTCAATATACTTACCATCGATTCTCCCTCATTCATCGTATCCTGACTGCATATACCGAGCGTATCCAAAATTATGACTAAATTATGCAAATATGCAATGGTTTAAATCATATTATATAGATATTATGTATTTTCGTATAACACTATTCCTACAGGATAGACTAGCGACCTATATTTCTGTTATTCATATTATTATTATTCATAGGTACCTAACCTAATTATATTCACCTACAACGCAAGTACCACCTGTACGCCAACCGCTCCTATATCGGGGTTACAACAACAACAATATTATTGCCATCTCTAACCCGTAAGTATATTAAACGGGCACGTGCGTTTCATCACATACCCCTGTGCACCCCACACAACCACCGAAGGTTTCCGTCGTTACAATTTATAGCTTCTAAGGGTAGGTATAATAAATACTACGATGCGCGTGTACATACACAATTCGTTTAGAGTGCGGCGAAATTGCCCGGCACGCGGCGTTACGACTGAGTTCTAATATTTTAACACGAAACACTCGACGGTAATATGATAATACTATAATTATAATGAATATAAATCGCACTAAATTTTAATATTTTTTCTTCTGAACGATAAACTCTACATCAGTAAAATATCATAACGCTCAAGTTAAGTGTGAACGAGTAAAACATTTTTACATAAAATTGTATATGATAATCTGTCACAAACAATAAATTATTAAAATCAAAATGTTTTAATGATACATTATAATTCAGTACAACGTGAGCTGTATATAGCATAGTGATAACAGTACTCTTCCTAAATAATACTGAAATGACTTGATACTGTTTACGTTGGACCATGAAAATTAAAATAATTTAACGTTTTGATCACGGTACATAGGACATCCATAACAATTATTGTAATAATCATACGTATATAGCGACGAAGAACAGAGAAGGGTAAAAATTTCTCGAAAAATCAACGACAATAATAATTACAGTCAGTCAATGTAGTATGACACTCATAATATTAAATACACTCTCCCGATCAATATCGGTCCATATTTGATCTCCACGCAGATTATACATATTATTATGATATTAAACAGTTATGGGACATTTATTATCTTATGATTTCTTCAATTTTAATTTAACATCAAATAGCAATAATCGTTTTTATTTTCTGAAAAAATAAGAATGTCTACCCAAATGAATGGATACACTGTGTTTTCCCACAGTTGTGCTTAGTACCTTTATTCAGAGCCCGACGAATGATTTCTATGGTTGCTCGCCGCTCGGGTACCCAATATAATAATATAATGTGTAGGTACCTGCGGCACGGTGTGTTATAACGACGCAAACCATTACTTAGCAACATTAAATCATAACCGTTGAAAAAAAGATTATGAAAATTACTATGATTATCATTGAGTATACAATAAGTATATTATATAGAATCAATGGCATAACTGAATAGCAACAACCTATAAAGTATAAGTTCGGAGCGTTTAATACATATTTTTTTCTAAATTATTAGTGTAACACAAAACATGAATTACATAATATAAAATTTAATATCGTCGGTAATAATATATATTATTTTTACGCGAGCGGCTGCAGCGGTACAGCGGCTTGCCCGGCATCGGGAATTCTTTCATACTATTTACTTATTTTAAAAGTGTAAACATAATATTATTACAACTGATCTTAAATAGATTTCACGTATTATATAATGTGAGATTTTTCTATATTATATACCTATACATACACTCGTTAAATTATATTTTAAAAATTCTGAAATGATCATCGAGTAGATACAAAACTAATTTTTTTTTAATCATTTTCTTCTCCTAGCCACTAGGTATCCTTCATATTTGTAATTAAATCATTTTATATTTTTCATAACTACTTTGTAGTTCAAAGGTTTTCTCTAAAAATTACTATATCAACAAAATCCTCATCCGAAATATAATTGGTTGGAATAAAGGACTTGAACTTTATACTCGGATTTATCATGTATGCACAAAGGGTATTATGAAAGGGAAATGTCAGCGTCTCGTGTAACCACTACTTGGCCATCATCCCAAATGAGTGTAGCGACTAAAAAGCAAAAAAATCGTCGACTTTTTTGTGACTTAAATAGTACAATCGTTCTGAAGTTCACAGTTGAAAAACACTAAGTACTGTGCACAGTTGTGTGTTGCTTAATGATATTGTTGCTTACAGCGAAGATATTATTATTAAAATGTAACTTTGCTACAGAGTTAAATAAAAATAAAGAGGCGAAAAAAATATCTGCCCACCCGGCTATCATTTGATACGAGTACACAATACATCAACTAAACGCGAGAGTAAACATAATGGTATAAATAAATAAAACATTAAAATAATTACGTAATTTATAGTGCGTTCGGTAGCCGAGCCGAGTACATAGAAAAGGTTTTCTACTACCACGGAACACTGCAGCCTTTGCGCGTTGTAATTATTTTATTTTTTTATAACGCAGTTGATAGAACTATTACAATGTTTAAACAACTCTGTTCATCCATCCGAATTACTGGCAACTGTAATAATATTTGGCATTATTTCACACGCGAACGTTAATATGGTTATTGGTTAATATGGTTTTGGTATACATCCGAAATTCGCGCTTCAATTGAGTTTATTAACAATATTAATATGTTTTTTCCTGATGAAAATGTACACACATATTATGTATAGGTTCATTTCGATTATAAACCAAAACCCGGCTCGTATAGTATGTAAATATAATATAAATTGAATACATTTTTTTACTAAAAAATGAGGTTGTGTGTACGTATACATTATATAAATTAACATACGTGTTGTTACGTATTTACAGTCACAATATAGGTACCTACAACAGAACATGATAAATTATAATTTATAATGATATACAGGGTGATACACCGAGCGTTTTCACCACTATTTTTCATTTAAAAATATATTTATTGAAATCCTGATTTTTAAATATTAAGGATCATATTTCCAAATATTTAGATTTTTTTTATCCCATTTAAGAAGTTTCCTCTGACAATACCAATTCATTTTCAAATGATAATCTCGCTTTTTTTCTTTTAAATCGCTAAGCAAATTACTTTCTTCGAATGTTGAGACTTCTTAATCAAAATTCTAATGAGTAATTTGAAAGTTATTTAATTTGTGTATTACGGATAATAGGTTTGGGACATACGAAGGCTCTGATGATTTTGAAATTATAGAAATTATTTATTAATATTAACAATTTGACATTTTCCAATTTTTTTTTTAATAATTAGGTACTATTTTAAATATAAATGTATTTTAAAAAGACATAAAACTACTTAAGGATTAGTATTATATAATATTCTTAGTAAATATACTTTATATGCAACCCAGAAACTACCCTTTTTAATTTGGAATTAGATTCAGAGACATTTTCAAAAAATCATATTAATTCTTACCTACTGTAAAAGAAATCAATTTTTATTTGAAAAAATAAGTTTGTATGATTGTAAGTCCTAATTCGCTAAAGTATACATAAGTATGCTTACTCTATACAATTCCAAAAATTAGAATTTTCATACATTTACTATTAAAAGAATAAACGGAGGTGAGTATAATTGGTGAATATGTAATCTGTATATGCAAGCTTTATTTGCAGCCGATGGGAATATTTTTATACTTGTAAATTATAATAAGACATTGTTGTAGGTCCATGATCATTAAGTAAATTAAGTCAAAAATTACAAGTAATTTAAGTATGATTTTTTGGAAATAACAAATAATACGTTTGAATATCAGTCACTCTTTTCGACGTGAAAAGTTATATACATGAACTTGATTTGTTTGTAAAAATCAAATACCTATTTTTTTTAAAGATGTTAAAAATGACTTTCGCCAGGCACCAGAGTCTTTTTCTCGTAGGTCGGAACGATAGTAAAAAAAAAAACTAACCCTTAACAACTATTGTCATTATATATGCATATAATTCTCATAAACGTACAGATTATCGACTTATCGGTGGACACTTTACAAATGACCGTGTTTTTCGCAGAACTAAGTAGAAACTAATAAATACTAATAAAATAGTTTCTTAACTCAAACTGTAGTTAAGTATTCAAATGCATTTTGCTAAAAACACTACACAAATAACAAAATGCAACACACTAAGTGCATCAAGTTATAATTGCTCGGTTTACCGATAATATATATTATAATTATTGTGACTGAGTTAAATACTTTAAAATGCGATATAATTATCAATATCATATTTATGTCTTACATATTAATCCAACATCAATAGCAACTGCATTTAGTCTCGCTTACAGTCTAAAAAAAATTAATGTCGCCTACTACAGCGCATAGAGATATTAAGAAAAAAATTGACGATTGCCATAATATATATGTACAAAAAAGAAAAACCGAAAGTTACGAGCATATACGCCAGTTGATGTAGCCATGTGGGTGTCGGAATCAAAAATTTGATTGCTGCCAACCTGTGGTGACGGTGGGTGGGGGGTCTATCACGTCAACTCTACTCCCTCCACCCACCATACCCGTTCGCATCGAAATCCACCGCTGATCCGATGACTCTGAAGATAGGAATAATTTCCACTCGCACGGATCCAATATAATAATATTATATAGCGACGGCGCGGCGCCGAGTGCCAAACACACGAATAATAATTGGCGCGTGTTTAATGGTAATAAATACCGACATAGGAATTTACATATGTCATTTTTATTCTAATATGGGAACTTATATACACATCTCGTTTTTTATACATCCACGTAGGAATTTACGAGTCGACTTTTTTTCTTACCGTGTGTGCACTTTTATAACGCGGTATTATATATATATATATATATATATAGGTACCTGTGGGTAAACGTTGGTATACTCAACACAGAACCGGGTTACCATTAGGTAGGTACCTACTAGTACTACTACTACTAACACTACTATTATTAATACTACTACCACTACTAATATCTACTACTACTTGCTTGAATACAGCCACAACGTATTATTTATGTACAAGCGACTACTCGAGATGCAACAAATCACCTCACAAGTCATAGGTTCGTTGTACTCAATCGTCGACTGACGTGTGTAGTAAATATACATTTAAAAATTAAGGTTGGAATAAATACAAAATAATATGATTAAATAATAATTTAGATGACCTAATTAGTAATTTGTTAGTAATAGTTTTTGTTGGGCCATAAAAATTTTTATTCGACAAAAAAATCCAGTAGAGTTGTGAGGGAATTAAAGGTTAAAGTTTAAATACAAAAACAGCGCTTGATGGTGAATGATATAGGTAGGTCGTTTCAAGAAATCAGTTTTGAAACATTATTTTACGTCAAGAATATCTGTACCTAAATATATAACGTCAGATTTCTAAAAAAAAACAAACAAAAAATAATTGGCCACCCTATTAATTATTTTTATGACGGATAATTTTTAAGAAAAAAATTACTTTTTATTCTCAAGTTTTATTTAAAGCTGAAAACCTGATGAAATATTATACGTTTTTAAATCATGTGACAGATTATTTTTCACAGAAAATGTATTTATATAATAGGTATAGGTACACTGTTTTACTATTTTGTTATTTTTTGGTTAAAATGCGTGTTTTCTTCGAAAATATATTGTTGACATTTACATAAAAGTAATTAACAAAAATAAATTTACATTTCACGGGGCCTGTGGTAAATTATAAAATACTCGTAGCTTGTTGAATGCAAGACAAAATATAACGAGTGATAATAAGCTCGTCAAAAATAAACATTTAATCAATTCGTCTGTTTTAGCTGAATATTAACAAAGATTTTAAAATCTAGATGTCTATGGATATAGATTATATTATTATGTACTTTCATTATTATTGCCATCGTTACTCAATGGGGAATAATATTTTTATCATAATTAATAATAATTTAACGATATCCGTATGTTCAAATATATAATATGATTTGTATTGTTTGAATTCATAAATGATACTGCATACCCATATGCTTAATCTGACGGATAAAATCAACAACATATTATATACAGAACCTTAATAATATTCAGATAATATATAGGTACGCGTGTTTGAAGTCTCATAAACCAGAAAAATAAATTTAATAGAATCGTTCTGTTAGGAGGAAGGTACGTTGAATTTTGTCTCTCTAAAATGTATAAAATATTACCACATTAAAAGAAACTTAATCACGCCAAACAAAATGCATAATGCAAGGTTCACAATGCACACATTATGAAGTCAACAAAACTGGTTTATCATCAATCCTCTTACCTCGTGCGCGTTGAAATTCGTTGTCGCGACAAAAGATATTGAAAATATTTTAACACTACATACACGCTTTCTTATAGGTATATCTTTTTAATAGTATATAAATAATATGTTATATATTATCTCATAATTCGCACTGGATAGTTTAATACTATTATATTGCTTTTGTATCACTCATTAATTACAGCTGTACACAATGCCACCGACGTACTCATATTATATAATGTTATAATTTCTCTAAAAAAGCGTGGTGCAGGGGTTTGTGATACATATGGAGTTTATCGTATGATTGATTTAAATTTGAAGAGAAAAATGTATGAACTATCAAACCACTCAAAAAACAGTCACCTTGTAATTGTAAGGATTTCAGATTATAAACTAAAAAATTGTCAAGCTTTTGTGGAACCGACAATGCACGCTTGAAACATATTTTTATAGTTTTCCCCTGTTTTCTTTCAAAGTTTCTGACAAATTTCCACACTTTAAAGTTAAACACAAAATACTATATGTCGTTACATGGAAATCCTAAATTAAATGTGTTGAGCTGATTTATTTCCTTCTTATCAGAAATAAATGAATCCATCGGTTCAATTAATATCAATGGAAATTATTGAATTAGGATTAAAAAAAAGTTTAGATATTATTTTATATTTTAAATAATATAATATCACATAAGTATAATATTTATCAATAATCGGAATCCGCACCAAAACACCAAAAAATTGTACAAATACACAATGAAGTTCTTAAATTGACTTGGTAATGTATCTGAATATCGATACATTATGCTATAGTTAATTACAGTCTCCTTTGAAAATTAATCTATTCATACGGGTCATATGGGAATATGCTATAGATATTGTGTCTATTGTAAAAATATTAATAAAAATAATGGTATGACTCGTAAGTTCATTATTATATTAATAATGTACATACAGGTACATCATGGGTAAAATTATTTAAACACAAAATAATTATATAACATTCTTTTGTCTTCTACCGAATTTCCGTCAACGACATTCTTTAACGCCCGTAAATATTAATAAACATAGACAAAAAATGTATGTCGAAAGATGGTGGTTTCCGCATGAGGTGAAACCACGTCATCGGGTTTAGACTATAATGTACATAACATAGACAATAAATGTCAATAATATTATAGAGGTCACCGTTGGGTGCAATCAAAATTGAACTGAAGGTTGATGTCGGTTAGAACAGACTACGGGGATATGCATGTACATAAAATATGCTACATGTGTTTTCTGCGGCCCTTGTTTAGGAAGGGCTGGTGACCCAATAACGAAAATGTGTTTTGTTAGCCTTCCAAATAGGATAATAATTTATTACTTTAATGAAATCACGGGTCACCGGTACAGCGGTGGTGGATAATTAATACGACAATGTAAACGGGACTTTGAGTTTCATATGCAGAGTGAATCACGAAGCGTTTTATCCATAAACAATGATTTTTAATTTTTAATTAAGGACCATATTTTTTTATTCTAAGATTTCCCATACCATTTAAGGAGTATATCTTGTGGAGACAAAAACTACTTTTCTTTAAATGAAAACTATACCCATAAGATTTTTTATTATAAATTGGCGCACAGAATATGAAAATATACCTGTTATCCTACACATCGAAAACCTTTTTCGGTGACGAATTCTCTCTTATTGTAATATAACCTATATTATAGGTTAACGGTAATGAGTATTGAATATTTATCGATCTGTCTAGTGCAAGTAGAATATTTAGAATTTTTTTTATCTCTAAATAACATGACATTTTTTAGCTAGAGGTGCAGCCAAGCACAATGGGCACAGTGATCTGCCATGTATTGTATACACTAAATATAAGCGTCACCGATTATTTATTTAAATTCATTATTATATGTATGCATATTTTAATTGAAACCCATCATTTTTACCTTAAATACCTCGGCAGGAGTTTGACCAGTCTCCTCCATAGGCTGTTTTTGAAGTTTAAAAAATGTACCAGCAGTTTTCCTCGACCAAATATACCAGTTGCCCTCAACCAAATGTACCAATTGCCTTTGACGTAAAATAGCTGGCTGGTACACAGAGGGAAATTTAAATAATTTGATTAAATACCAACATGAGCAGCAACTTTAGACTTGACAATTTTTTTTAACATATTCCAATGTATGGTGCTTATTATTATCATTGAAACTAATTTTGTTTTGTTTATTCTATGCATTCTTTTAATTTTTATTATTTAATACTAATACTGCTTCAATGACTTCGTGCCGTCACATATGTATTTCCCCCATTTTACGTTA
The DNA here is from genome assembly GCF_001856785.1 of Myzus persicae. Classification (NCBI taxonomy): domain Eukaryota; kingdom Metazoa; phylum Arthropoda; class Insecta; order Hemiptera; family Aphididae; genus Myzus; species Myzus persicae. Next base: position 592,665 of record NW_019100626.1, on the reverse strand, counting down.
GGTGTGGTTAGGTCTGGCTGTATATATAATATTATATTTTATACATAATAATATGCTTAGGGGAACTGGTGCATTTTTCCCTATGATGTATGAAATTGGTATAAAAAAAGGTAATTTTGAGGGAAATTAATATATTATGCCGCTTTGAAGTGCAGCATACAAACGGCATGTGGCCACTGGCCACACATTTCAAACCAAACTATTATAACTATAACGGCGTATCTATATAGTATGTACATTATGGAAATTGATAACAAAATCATCATGCTCATAATATTGTACATAAATGTGATCTCTTAACAATATAAACAATAATCAACATAGTTATTCACTATAATATACTCAAATATAGTGCTATACTATATGATTCAACATTTAGCTCGCCAATCGATAAGTAATTATGTCAATTTAACGCAAACGTTCAACGTTTATTTCTAAAAAAAAGTTCCGGGGTAGTACCGTGGGCGTACGTAATGCTGTTATATAGGTAGTAGGGGATATCCACTATCATATATTATTTTCAATAAGTGAAATTCGTCATAATTACAATATTATGTAAATGGCCACATCATCGTTTGTGATGTGTATATTTTGTATATAAATCGTATTTATTTAGTTGTATTATAGCGAAGGGCAAAGGGTGAAGATGATTTATAATTGTTGTATGTCGATTCGTTCCGTCCTAGGTGCGAGCTATTCAAATATATTATGTACTCTATGCGTGTCCTGTATGGATCAAGACTTATATGTTTATATATATATAGCTAGAATACTGTGTATAGGTAACATATTTTAATCGAACGTGGGGCTACTCGTTTTAACTCATAAGCAGTAGGAGTTCGAGGGGAATTTAAATGCACACAATGACAAGACACTTATTAACTTTACAGGTACGTATAAAGCAATTAAGTGGTTAAAAAAGTATGAACTTTTTTTTCCTGTCGGTTATCAGCTAGTTCAAACAGTACGCAGAGTCAAAAAAACACTTCAAAGAACACCGATGAGCAGCTGGTAAGACATAATATTATTGCATGCCCGTATATTATATTCTTATGTACGATTAATTCTGAGCCTAAATTGTTGGGTTACATAATATCTATATCTTTTACTCAATAAAATATATTATCTTAAACCACGTTATATTGTCGAGTGAATAATTACTAAATTAAAGTAGTCAGTGGTATGTATTAATTTCACCTATATAATGGTCCTTACCCCACTACCTGCTTAGTTTATAAATACCAATATTACAGTCTCTATCATTCGTATTGTATTTTAGTGTTATACTTTTAAATATTTGAATTCCATATAATATTTTATTCATCAATGAAACAATATCTGTCAATACATGATACACATGACATCCATTGTTATTATTTTTATTGTTCACTGAAGTATCACTGATGAATTTAAATGAAACCAAAAAGACTTTCAGACCATTGAAATTCAAATGAAAAAAACAGAAATGACCTACTTATAGGTAGGTACCTCATTGTAATAACAGAATATGTTTTGTATCGATGTGTCCAAATTTGAAATTATTATGTGCTGCATAAACAAGAGATCTATAATATAGACAAGTTTCTTAAGATAACATTTTTTATGCTTGTAGCTTAAAATGCACCTTTAGTCTAAACAAGCTATGTATTTATTGAGGAACTGAGAAACATATTAAAACTGAACCAAAAGTTATACACAAAAGCTAAAAATAACACTATAAGTTGTATACTATATTGTTTCTATATATATATGTATATGTATATATAATATGTACATTGTACATGTGTGATAGAACAATAAAATGAAGTCAAAAATTAACATTGAAGTAAAAATTATGATTTTAAAAACATCATAATTTGGAAGGACCACTATGCATTATAATTATTGTTAATGATTAAAAATAATAATATGTAACGTACTAGTGTGTTATTAATAATAAATAGGTTATAATTTTGAACCGTATATTAAAAGAATTATGATTTATTATTAGGTAAATACTTACACAATATTTTTGTACTAGATGCAGTTTGGATATTAAATAAATTACAACGCATTTATAATTTAGATTAATGAAAATGTTAGGTAAATAAAATGTTTACAGAAAATAAAAAAATATTTTTAACGAAGGAAAATTTGCAGTACTTACACACAATATTATATAGAAATATAAAATAAATTGAGGTATACCTATATTTATTTGTATGTTAACATTTTTTAATAGTCGACTGATCAACAAAACTATACAAAATATGTTTAATTTTTTTTTATACCTATATATATATATATATATATATAGGTAATATACATTATACATTATGTATAGTGTATTTTTTAGTGAAGGTTATTTTCATATTAAAATGAAAAGTAATAATTTAATTTGTCGGTATAAAAACTTCTGAAAATTTATAATATTATGTTTTTGAAACAATTCGTGCGGAATTACACTATTGAAACACTCATTTAATTTTTAATTTGTTTTTATGAATGATATACATTTTTCGAAAAAAGTCTTTTTGAACAGTTCAAAAAAAAAAACAAAACAAAACAGAATACAATCATAGTTTGTTACCAACTACTACACACCACGTGCACTATACTTGTATATAATAATATAATAATATATTACTTTGTACTAAAACAAAACAAAAAATTAAAATTTTAAAACGTTTTCCAAAAGACCTCCGACACAGGTCGCGTCCGGTCTATTCATACATTTAATATTATATAATATTATAGAATGTAGATTCTGTAGTCGTAGTACAACTAGTCGACAAAAGTCGGCTGAGAATTAATAGTTAAAGTACCAATTACAGAACAAAATAAAAATAATATAATACTTAACATGATTACAGCAAGTCTCATATCACTCATACGTGATGGTGCTGTAGCAAGTATTTAAAATTGGTTGAAAATCCTAGAAGATTTTTTATTTAATAACTTCAAGTTTAACACTATTAAAGTTCAACAATTAAGAACTAAGTCTACATTCTGAGCTAACTTGTTCTCGAGGGCCTATGTCACAGCGGGTATTTATATTTATTATAAAAAGATAAAAAAAAGATAGGTGGGGTTGAGGATCTGCATTGTTTGGTTTTGTATTCTAGTCATTTCGGATTATTAAAGAGTATAGGTAGAGTGAATTTCGGTCTTGGCAAATAATTGGACAATATAAAATATAGTGGCGATGGTGGGTTGGTGCCCAATATTCACTAACGTCAATAGACAAAAGACCCCTGGAAGTCGATTTTCGTAATGTACCCGACCATGACGCCTAGACCAATATAATGTGTGCGAAGGTTGATTTATCGTTCTACAAGATTTCATATCACTCACATAATATATAATAACCCAATATTATAACATAATTAGAAGATTGTTTCAAGATTATTACCGAACAACGGAACAGGTCGACGCAATTCGAGTAATAACGATTTAAATATAATAACCTGACATGCTCACCTCCACTTTTGAATTTCAAAATTAATTTATTCAAACTCCGATTTTTAGATTTTTTAAGTATGCTAAAGGACAATAATTTTAACAACTTTTATACTAATTCAGTAATATTCTGGAGCGATGCAAAACTTGTTTTTTCAAATTGGAATCAACCTTTTTTCTGTAAACTTATTAAGTAGATGAATATAAAATGGATATAATATTATTTATTTATACGTGAACAATTTTTAAAAATGTTAAAATACTGATAAATTATAATATTAATTACTAGAATTTTCCAATTATTTAAGCTCTTATATATTCTAAATCCTGAGACACAAAGTTAAATTACTAAAAAACTCGTAGTTCAAATATCGATTTCGATGTTACTGGTACCTATATAAAAGTATTCAATGAAGTAATTTTATAAATATTTTAGAGGAACAAAGTAAGTGCTTCTCATTTGATAAAACAATCTTTGATTGGTACAAAAAAAATTAAATATGTGAAAATATGGTCCTCAAGTATACGAGTACACTTAATCCCAAAACTCAGAATTTGAATAGGTACATTTATTATTAGAGGAAACGTTGGGGGATGGGATCATGCTCGGGGAATCACTCTGTGGCGTACTGGGACGGTCTAACTTCTCGAAGGGCATAATTTTGTTATAATATAACAAATAATACAAAATATAATTTAACGTAACGTCACGACGCTCGACTTGTTTAATATAATATTGTAATAAATAATAATACGATATTACGAGACGGTTACAATATAATAATAATACGAGTATATACCGTGATCGCGGCAGTCACTGCCATTATTGCACTTGGTACATTAGTGACAATAAAGAGCTTTCGATTTAGCTTACGCACACGCACACACATATATATATATAATATTATAATGTCGCGTAGTCGCTTGTGCTTAAAAGTGTTGGGCACGTCCTTTGTGCAAGTACATTGTATAGTTCTCGTTCATATTTTGATATGTGTTTCCGGACAAAAGGCGAGACTATATAATTGATTAGCTGCTGACGTGCGAAATGAATTAACACAAATCATCCCTATAAAACCCGCGCCGCCGCCGCGCGGTAACTCCGAGGCTGAAACCCATAATTTCCGCACACAGCCTATACTTATGTACCTAGGTACCTCAGATAATATATTATTGCATTGATATCACCACAAATCTTCTTCGGAGTCCGTATCACGGTCTACCGAATGAACGAGAATAATGTGAATACATTAAAACTCGACAAATTAATTAACTGATTAATTAATAAATAAAAATAATCTATACTATACGTATATAATAATATTGTTGTATCGGAGGTGCTCATTACGCAGTAAAAATATTTAAATATATCTATGAAAGTCGTAATAAAGCTATATATTATACACACTTTCTGTATTTTAATATAATATTACGGTGAACTTTTTTTCACATTAAATTATCGTCTTTTATTTAAACATAATTATTATTATTGATTTACAACCAACGCAATAATTTTTAGTAAACATTTTTCCACCATTAATTTATTTTACACTTTATACGCTTATTGTTTTTCATTTATAATGACTACGTTTCATTCAATGTTTATAATGATGTATTAAAAAAAAAAACCGCTTCTGTATTTTATAGTTATGCACACATCAAAGCCGCGTACAGAATAAAATAAATACTATTTTAAATTTTCTCTAAAGATTAGTACGGGATATTTTACGCTGTTATTTCTTCGGTTAAACTCTAGAAATCTTGAAATATGTATATCACGTCATAACGGGTGAACGATTAATACTTAATAATATATTTTTTAAGTGAAACATATTTCTAGCGAAAGGGTCGGTAGGTGTCATTGTAGCAAAGAAAACGCGTTTCCTATATGATTTATGGTGAATCATAAGATAAAACAATTTTTTGAAACCTAGTTAGATAATATCGTACTCTGCACTTGAAAATAATCTTCTAAACATAGAATACAATATGACAAAATAACTAGTTTTATATCGTATTATTTTACTTTTTAAAATTTCCAAGCTTTGATAAGAATCATCGACTTTAATTTTAAATTTGCAACTCTTACTATTTAAAAGACGGCTATAAGGTATTCAAAGATTCTGTTTTTTTTAACCATTTTCGATGGAATAATAATATATTATTGAATATATTTAATCAGGTGAAAAAAGTAGTCCCTAAGTTACAAATGACGGTTAAAAAAATTACCAATCGGAAAAGTTTCAGATGCAGCATTTACATCATTCCCGCAATGACACTTTTAATGTAAATTTGGTAAAATATATTGAAAATTCAAAACGCTATAACTCATAACTATAAGCACCTATACGTGCATAAAATTAATTCACACAGAACGTTGTTCACGCTTGTTGGTAACGCATATACATTTTTTTTTTTTTAAGAGTCAAATATTAAAAACGATATGTCATCACAAATATTTGTGGCTTAATAGTTCTAACAAAAATATAACAATTTCCGTTTTATGTCAAAATGTAAATAATTTATCGTCGATTGCCGATTGTTGTTGAATCCACAAACTGAATCTAATAATGTGGTGCAGTTTACTTTAGAGACGAAAGATCAAAATCAATAATAATAATATGAACACAATTACTCTAGCCCAAACACGAGCGAAATACGAATAGCTACGTTCCCCTTCAAACTCATCGATTCGCATGTCGATTGTATTATTTGTATTTTTGATATCTTCTGTACTATGTAAAGTGCAATGAATTAAAGCACAGGACAAAAAAAAAACGTAAAAGGAATAGGTAATGAATGAGTTTTGGACACAGGTACGTATAATTAATAGCGTACAACTTGCAGTAATAATGTCTGCATTGTTCGTATATGTACGTAATACGCTTTGTTCGTAATATTATGTGGGTACGTGCAAACTCGATCGATAGTTTGGTAAAGTATAATGTAATATTATAATAATATTATAACCATTCTAATTATTGTGGTGCGGTTTACTCGTCATCACTCTTTATCTTATTCAAATGTACGCTGCAGTGTTAATAATTAGTTGGGGATATTGATCAGTGCAGTGCATTTGTACGACGTACACTAAATAATAATTCTGGCCACAGTGTGGGTAATGTGGTAAAAGTCATTAATAATATTATTATTAAACATTGGCTGCGTTGTAAATGTCATGCACATACAACATTAACAGAGATGACGACATAACGTTACTGCGGGTCTGAGGAAAGAGAGAACCGAACGGACGGAATGAAAAAAAACACGATTTCCTCATGATGTATTTAGATAATAAGTCATTTCAGTAAATATCCAGAGGGAGGAGAGAGCAATAAATAAAAAGACCGACTTAATTTTTTTTTTTTCGTTGTTGCGATGTATTAAAACAAAAAGGAATTCGCGCCCCGCACACGACATATTATTATATATCTGTGCACACACGGAACACACATGATAGGTAGATACCTACCTACCTATACATAATAAGTAGTATAATATAATATTATATTTATACCAAGGTAATCGACCCAATGACACGTCCGGCAATAATAATCGTACGATATTATAATATTATACTAGGTATGATATATTCGTTTTGTCGATCACGCGATCGCACAGCGGCGGTCGTCGAGATATAGACCAATTAAAAAAAAATTAAATTAAAAAAAGTTAAAATTAATAAAAAATAAAATATAACATTGGCCCTGTTATAGAGCGCCCTTGTACGTACGTACGTACGTGTGTGTTTGTGTGTGTGTGTGTGAGCGATCGACGAGGAGACAACAGCGTGCGTGCGTTGTATTCATAAATCCCGAAAGGTTCACTCCGCCCCCGCTGCTATAATAATATTATGCCTCTCGAGACAGACTCCTCGGCCGCCCAGTATATGCATCATAATAATAACGATACAAATAATTATCAATGTACCGCATAATAACTAAAAAAATCATTTATGGATGAATTAGTCACACAAAACCTATTTGAATGTAGTACTCAAAATCTATAGATGAACGATAAGTCTACGAAGTGTCACTCCAATAATTATTGTCGATTGTGGATTCCTGAGATAACTTAATATTATTTTTTGTGATTATGCGAGGAATGTAGTAAGGAGAATGTAAAGGTTCTACGCACTGGTGAATAATATAAATATATTCACACATGTTAGATGCACAATTTGTATGGCATGGCTCTGTCCACGTTATAAGTTCCGTGGTTTTACAAACTGGCTTTTTAGATGTGTAGATTGATTTAATAATAACCTATTGGCCATCCAAAAAAAAAAAAATAAAAATACATTAATAATTAATAACTACAATATAATGGCCCGACTCACCACTAAAAATAACCTTCCCATTGTTGAAGCTGGAGTCGGTACCAATAAAAATAAAATAAACATTTTTATGTATTTTTTCCTTGTACTAGATTCCGAGATATGGTAAAAAAAAAGTTGAGTTTTGAGTTTTGACCAAAAGTAAATAATATAATAGATATTCGTAAAATAAAACAATATAATATAATATATGAACTTATACATATAATACAAATAGGAAAATCAATAATCATATACAATCGGGTTGGCATTAAATATTCACTATGAAAACTACAAGTTGGTTTAGGTTATCAATATTAACCATATTTTAATAGATTATTTAGATTTATACGATTTAACTTTAATAATTTGTATTAGAATTTTATTTAATAAGTTTAAGCAAAGAATTGTCAAACTGGTGCTGATATTTAAGGATAATTATTCATATTACTTTACCTTTCTAATGACATTGAATTTAAAAAAAAATGAGAAATGTCAATAATTCATACAGAAAAATGCACAAGATTAGTTTCGCCAAAACTAAAGGGAAATTTCGATTATTCTAAATTAAAAATCAATACATTGATTTGTCTGGAAACTTAACCGTTTTTTGATTTCTCAACTATAGTGTCTATTCTAGTAATTCAAGGTACCTAAGTGCTAAGACCTATGGACGTACAATTATATGACGTACGTGTGTACCTATACCAACTGACAATAATATTGCAATGTGACAGGGAACTGTGTCCGAGAGTCGAGAGAAAGAAGACTAATACGATATCGCAAGAAGTATTTGCAGGCCAGTTGCAGTGAGGTAAAGGCCGGAGATCTACAGTTCTTTTTTTTCACGAATCTCGATTTGTTTTTATGTTTATTACCACATGTCTGCAACCTATTATTTGGTAGAAATTCTTATACATTCATATAATACATAGGTACACACGAAAAAAATTATGTTTAAAATTGTATAAAAGAAGACATGGCGCGTCTGGACTTGGCTCGCTCTCCCTCGTACTCGCGGTTCGGACTTTGGGGGTCCGTGCGGATTTTTTCTTTTTATAAATTTCGTACGCGTAAGCACGAAAGAGGGAGAAGGGTATTTCCGGTCGCAGGCCCGTTGAATGGCAATCATCTTTGTTGAAAATATCGTATTATTATTATTATTATTATAGTTGTGTAGTGCGCGTGCAATGGCACCGCCGCGCCAGAAGGGGGCGGACGACAAAAGCCAGAGAAATCATAGACATCATGTGAGCCCACAAAGAACGTTCTTTGTTTTTAACATTTTTTTTGTCTGTAACAATTAGGTATTGTCTGTTGCTCGTGTGTTGGAACATAATGTATTTTCTATTTCTTTCTTTTTTCCGCTCCTGCAGGCTAAGTACCCGCTGCCGCCACCACCACCACTCGAAATGCAAATTAACAATTGAAATAATAGGCGAATTATGGGCTACTGCGCGGTGTGCCATACAATGAAGCTAATAATGAGTAATAACGTTACATATGGATAAAATATTATTACATTGGCGTATACAAGTGGAGTCCTATAAAATACGAAAGTAAATATTTTGAAAAATTACCGAGGATTGTCAGTGGTTGCCGGTTGGTTTATTGCATGCACACGAAGATAATTATTATTATACGTTTTTGTACTAATAATATATTATACTGCCGTATGAGTATTGAACATTTTATTCGAGTAGGTAGATATCTTTCGGCTATTCACAGCGGCAATTTGCTAAAAATATAAAAAGTACTTATCCTTCTTGACGCTAATGGTCTTCAAATAGTTATATATTGATACCCACCTAAGTACTGTTTTGTTTCACGGATACAACGTCTGACGGTGATAATAATAATTCAAAACGGTCTTAAAGTTTTCATTTGGGCAACTTATAACGTATAATAATAAAATAATTTTACGGTATTACCTATAGATAGACATTTTTATTTTTAAATATTTTTGCTCGCCAATTTCATCGTAATGATAGTCGTTTTGTTATAATAATAAATAACCGGATACGTTTATGTACTTTATTCCAATACTACTGAGTTCATAATAAAAGGCCTGAGTATTTACTCAACATTATTATACTTAAACACAAAGAAAAATGAATAAATAAATAATAATAATAATAATAATCAGAATAAACGACATTAGGTACAAACGATATTTTAGATGAATTACGATTATTACATCTACTGGTCGACTTCAATTGGTCTTTGCGAATATTTATTACATAATTTCGATCATATTTTGAAGATAAAAATGCTATAGGCTTTTTACAGTAAAATTGCTATAAAAATGTTCGGGATTTCCCACGCGTAGATGTTTATGTTCATACAGTCACTTAAACGAAGACTATTGGATAATATTACAATAATAATATTATATATTATTTTATAACGAAACGTCTACGGCGTTCGGAGAAAAAAAAATTAAAAGCCAAACACATAAATAATAAGTATTTAAACACTGGCCGGGTCGTTAAGCCATTTTTAAATGCAAAACACTCCATGCGTATAATAATGTATATCATGTCTCATTATGCAATAAAAAATATAAACAAATTTGTAATTTTTATTATCGACGGGCGTTTAGGTGGTTTAATGTGACAATCCATATATTTGATGTGTTCAAAAACTAAAATATCAAACACTGTTTTGTATTTACATTGCCGGTTTAAGATTTAAATCGTTGTTGTACATATTGCTTGAACATTCTTAACCAAACTAGATGTAAATTTAGTAAAAACATTTAAGTTTTTTTCAAATTTATAACTCTCCTGCATTTTCTAACATTTCCTAAACATAACATTAAGTAATACTTGTTCCCGTGATATATACGCAGTGAAGGACAATGTTGAGCGTTTTTTTTTTATGTCTTTTTGCTATGTAAATGATACAATCATTTTTTTTAATCGAAAAATTATACTTATATTGCAATATTATTTTATATGTTGTATGTAAACGCTTAAACTGTTCTAAGAAAAACCCCAAATATTGTGATAACACATTTCACTAAACTATACGTTTTATCAGTTAGGACAACCTGCCCGATAAAATAATGCATTTTTGTACTTGTGCACCTATTTTCCGTGCAATAAATACATTATGCATATTATATCCATATAGGTAGCAGATATGCATAGGTAATATTATATTATATGCATTTTATAAACATAATATTTTGAAATTTAGAATTATTGATTACATTGTTCAGTGTCATAAAATTACTGTATATCTGTAAAACAAAATGAATACGTTATATTTTAACGATTAATAGGGGATATCAATCATGAACACAACTAAAATCGTTAAAAACAATGTTTTGAGTTGTTCTTAGTTATGTTATGTTATTAAAGTCCAAATAGGTACAACCATAAATGTCATACTGGAATTTGTTCCGATAAATAATAAAAAAAAAAATACGTGTCATAAATTGTTTTTTCATAATATCATTTGCGGTGTAAAAAAGTTTAATTTTTCTAAATTCCAATGTATTAAATGAAAAATATGATACAGAAAAATGTATTTTGAAATTGTTTTTTGTTTAGCACAAATTGAAAAATTGTATCTAAAACTACGTTTTATTTTATTTTATTACTATTAAGTATAAGGTATCGTTTCTGTTACCTAATATTTATTGCTTTGTGATTAACAGATTAACTACATTCAGTGGAGGATAGCGGTGGCCTGAGGGCAGGATATATAACTCACATAAAATATACTTTTGGACTCTACAATTTTTTTTTTTTAATGCATTTTTTTTGGAAAAAGTCGTCCTGTTTTTTGATTCAGACCCCTCCCTCCAACCCCCTCAAAAAAAAGATGTCTAATATATCGTATACACTTGTGGATGACTAATATATACATCATATTTTCAAGTGTTTTTTTTCAAATTTTTAATTTATAATTATATATATTAACCATATATTATAATTTATAATACATAATATATGGCTAATAATACCTAAAATAAATATATTAATGCCTATTATTTTAGTTAATAGTTAATGGAAAATTTTACAGGGAATTGTTCTCGTTGCGAATTTACACGATTGTTTCTCACTAAAATATATTGTTATGTATACGCTCAGCAAGTCGAAATCGTTTCACTGCCGCCGTCGTCGTTTTGAATTATTTAAGAACCCCGATGCCTTTACTATATATTATGATCCAAATGTTTTATGAATCCATGCTACAGCAAGCGCTGCGTATATTTGTTTAAGAAGTGGTAGGTATTACGTATACAGGAAGTGAAAATAAAACAACAAAAAGTCTCCTAAGACCATGAAATATATGTATCAAAATATGTATCACGGGACAAGGTAAAAATTTCCACCGGAAGCCGCCCGCAACTATACACTACTCTCTCCCTTGGAAAAAAAAAACACCGACGGTAAGGTAAAATATTTGTTTTTATAAATCATCCAGTTTAGCAGATTTTGGGTTCAATTCCGGCTCCCGAATAGCAAATTGCTATTAATTTATTTAACGGCGTAACTTTATACAATAAAGATGAGATAGTGAGGATATTAAAACTGCCCTATACATGTGTAACTACACTGTACAGTAATAATGCACCTAATTCGATGTAATATATTAATATCATGTTAAAATGTTGTAATTCTACGATGTAGAGCATAAATAAAAAAAATTATAAATTTCATTTCCCTAAATATTTTTATTTATTATTTTTAATTTGTCCGTGTAAATATTTCCAGAAATATATCTTTTTTTTTTGTATTGGAGCTTATCAAATTTAAGAATAGGCAATAATACGTGAATCTAATATACAAAACAACTGTAAAATATTTAACTTGTCTATCGTTGACCGTTGTTTAAAAAATAAAAACGTAATAATTGTTATGTGAAAGTCCAAACGGATGAAACTTTATTATGTTTAACATTATCGAGTTATATCATAAAATCATATTTTTTATACGTTGGCAGAATATTAATTTAGCATTAAGCATTTAACATTAGCATACTATTAAACATTGCCAATAGTTATCGCTTACATGAGCCATAGCCATAAATTATATTAATTAATATTATGTGTTTATAAATAGTGATATAAAAAATGCATAATAATCATCTGTGATATAATACCTCAAAATTCAGCAAGGCAAATTTAGTAATTGTGATACATTGATTGAAAATGTAAAAATTGTGATTACTATGAAATTAAAATACACTAATATTGCTTAAAAAGAGAAGAAGGACGAGATGCATTAGTCAAATAATGCAGGATTCAGGAGTCACTTTCTACAGGGAGCTTCAAAATATGGTGAATGATAGAGAAAGTTGGAGAAGGCATTTATTGCGAAACATTTTTTAAAAACCAATCTTCGGGTTGATAAACTAAAAAAAAGGATTGTTTAGAGAAATTCTTTTATTTCCATCAGGTGATAAATGATTGTTATCATTTTCCCATGTAGATTATGAGGTGGGTAACAATAATGAGTATTTAATTTTAATCATATTTCATTTTAAACTTTTGAAAGGTACCTATTATATAATAATATCTCAGATCACTGTGATATGTCTGAAATTATTGTGAAATCGATAATCTAAATAAATAAATTCAGAGGGGCGTAGCGTACAATTCGGAAACCAGTGAGTGTACGAAGAAACAACAGTCGTTCGTGGCCACTAGTACCTAAGTAATGTGCGGCTTATCGCAGACTCGGTAGACGCTTTTGGAGGCGATCGAATTTGAAACATTATACTATAATGATAAAGACCGATTAATAGAAGTAAATGGTTTTTTTTCCGATTTAATCAAAATGAAATCCATTTAGGAACAAATGGCCAATGTAACATTTTGACAATTGTAACTGTTTATAACCGTTCAAATATATAAATGATGACCACTTTCGCTAAATGGACAAAACTTGTAACTGAATAGCAAATAATATAAAACATTTTTCACATATAACCTGCCATACATATATATATATATATATATATTATATAATATATATATGATAAGCACTATGTCATCCCGTACCTATATAATATAATGTATAACACAAAAGTATATAATTCATTATAATATTATATGACGTGTGAACGGCCGTATACTGCAATAAAGTGATTACGATTTTCTTGAGAGGGAGGGGAGATTAATAATGTTAAGGGCTTCCGGGAAAAAGAACTAGCAGATTCATATAGCACGATGAAATTTAATTATATTTTTCAAACTTAATACATGTTTCGTAGGCACTACTAAAAAATACTTATTTTATCTTAAGTCGGTGAGTCGTGCCGACTAAATGTGTAGTATTTCAATGACATGCACAGAAATTTCCAAAGAGTGAGTGGTTGTATAGAAAAGTATTTTATATATTATGTATTTTATAAACACATTTTCAAGTTTTTAAAATATAGTGAAAAAAGGCCAACGGGCTGGGCACAATTTTGAGTGGACCTACGACACTGTTGTACTACTCGTATAGTCGTATATTGTGCAATAATGACGTTCGGTTTGTATGAATAATAAATAGATACATAATATATTCAATTGACTTTTCTGATGTGATTATTGATTATTATTATTATTATTATTATTATTATTATTACTATTTGTTATAGAATATAATTTATGAGCAAGCGAAACCAGCTGATAACTGGACTTTGCATTATCGCTGTATATTTTATATTACGATACATACTCGTACATATTATCATATTTATATAGGTACATGGTTTAATCGCTGCAGGAATTACGTTAAACAAATAGGGTTACCATAAGCTGTATTTTTATTTTTTGTATGTATTTTTTTTTATAGGTATAACTGAAAACAATAAAATTAATCGTGCGAAAAAGTATTCCAACATAATATAATGATTAATTAATGTATCCGTTTCTAGATTCTCGACGAAAAAAATACCTTTTGCTAATGGAATATTTTCCATGTTGTCAAATAAAACATAATCAAATCTAATAATTAATAAAACATGCGATTCAGATACAAAAAGGATTAAAAGATAAACTTAATTTATTGTATTATATTGTAATACTTTGATTGTTGAAAACAAACTCTGTGATTTTATTTTTCATATAAAAAAATATAGCCACGTATAAAAACACTCATTGACTGCAATCCTTAACAACTTAAACCAGCCGAAACACGAAAATAAATTAAAATGTAAAATAATTTTCCAAAAATGTATGTATGGTTTAAAGTCGTGTAAAATTCGACAATGCTTAAAACCGTACACAACAATGGTCGATTATGTAAAGTTTACCGCACGAATGGACATATTGAATGAAAGTTAGCGAACCATATCAAGATCGATTTTTCCACTTACACTTACGGCAATTATAATTTATAAAATAAATCAATACGCATCTATTGAATTATTATGTAGGTCATTAATATTATATATATATTGTACGCAGTGGTAATGAAAACTGAACATAACTCTCTAAGATTATTATGAGATAGTACACAGAAAATTTAATTAAAAACCCTAGCGGTTCAATTAAAAAAAAAAAAATGTATATTATACGTATATATTTTGAGCTTGCTCTTCAACTCACTTTTTTCTTTTTTTTAATTACCGTCGTTATTTTTTTTTATACTTTTGAGTTGTAGGTATATATAAACCAAAACAAAAAATCGAAAAAATCAGTGGAGTACATTGTACATATTATAAAGTCTCGTATATTTATATCCACCAAGCATATAAAAATATGAACTACTTTATCTACCCTACACTCTACTTTCTGTAAGATTGCGCACATAAAATAAATATGATCAACTGACTGCCTATATAATAATAACATACAGAACACATATTATGTTATTTTGGTACATGTATTATATATTATGTACACAAATAATAAATATAAGACATTATTGTGTTATTAAAATAACCAACGACTCCGAATTCCTTCACTAGGTATATAAAGTGTCCCTTGAATATTATATGGTCATAACTCGACTAAGTTTATGTGGGTTAAGTGTACTATACACTGTGCATACAGTGTGTCCCAAAAGTTGTGTATTACCTAAGTGACTCTTAGGGACCTTGTTACATAATTAATACATTTATTTTAAATGCGGTAATAATTCGACAATTATCTATAAAAAAAACTAATTTTATGGAATACAATGTTTATAAATCACCTATTCTGTCGAAAAACCACATTTAGATATTATATTAATTTTTCACTTAAATAATTTGGCTGATACTACAGGACTTTTAAGACGGATTGTAAACACGCACCCATGATGAACCCCGATAAACACCCTGAGTCTGCAATATTATCCACATAAAGTTTTTTATATTTATAAATTAATTAAGTATGAGTTGTTATCACGAACATTAAAAAATAACAACTGTTGAAAGTAATTTATATTGTTCGTAGATTGATATTAGAACTTGTTATGTTTTTGAGTATCAATAAAATGAAACCCAAAGTCCACTAGTGGGTTTTGTATAATATAAAATAAGAAGTAATTCAACAGCTTTGAAAGTTACAAGAGTGTCCTCTTCGTTTTATTTTATAATAATTTAGATTAACGTGTAACCATATCATCGAGACCACACTTAGACCACCCACTTGATCTCATGAACTGCGATAGAGCAAAAACTGGTATCAACTAAAACCGATACTGAATATCGGTGCGGTGGGTTAACATCACAGTCGTTTAACTTAATTCATAGTTATATGAAGGTAAGTCTCTAATGATCCTTAAGAATAATTTAATTTCTGAATAGTGTTGTAACCACATCTTATACTATATTTTATTATTGTCCGAAAAAATTTAAAAAGTGCAGATGACCGACAAATGACAGGACTCAGGTAAATCCTGTGTGTTTGGTTTTTTTTTTTTTTTGAACATCAATAACTGTTGGAAAACTTATATTGATATTAAAAAACATGTGTAATTGATAATGTAATTATGCCGTATTCGATACTACCCATAGATAAAAGGTAAAAATAAAATCCATACAAAGATGTTAAGTACCAACAACGTTGCAATTTTACATGTTTCGAAAAATCGTCAGATAGGTACCATTTTCAGAAATAATACTATCGACTCAGATTTGTTCAAACGTGCTTAAATTATAATGTTTGACATTTCTCATAAGCCATAATACATAATATTATTATACTCTTATAATACTAATTAAATCAGTCACTGGAATTTAGAAGTACCTGGGCACTCTTATTTATAATTACATACGTATAAACTACAAACGATTAAAAGTTAAACAGAACTCCCGAGTTGAATAAATAGAAATAAGTGCAATGTACACTCTATGCGAGTTCCTACCACATTATATTATGATTGACCATTTTTTTCAATAAGTAAATATGTTAGGAACTCTAATAAATCAAAATAGAATCTACAAAAACTGACTACTTGTGTGCTATCTATAAGCACCACGTTTGACAAACCCCGTTCTTGGTACCAAAACAGTATTTAGTTGATTACATCGAAGGTTAGATTGTTTTTCGATTATTTTTAAATGTTTCTTTCATTTTTTTAGGTAGGTAGGTACAACACATCCCATCGCAAGAGCTTATAGTTTTATTTTATATTTGATAGTAACTCACAAGTTTTTAAAAACTTAACACTTCTGCAAGGATCATTGTTAAAAATAATTTGTCTATAGGTACTCACTTAAATTATTCATTTTGGTTTTTGAATAAATATGATTTACTCCAATCTATCAATAAATACGCCATAATACGCGGGTAATATGTACGAATCATCAAACATTTAATAATTTAAAATACAATTATAACAAATTGTCAAGGTATTATGAAATATTAAAATAATAATATGTGAAAATCGAAAATGTGCAGATAACTTTATAAAATGTTGAATGACAACACTGATAAATAGGTGACTTAGTAGATCACATTGTATCTAAATGAAAAAAAAAATATGAATATAACTGCAATATAAATTAATTAAGATTTCAGTCAATTAAGTATTAATTTGTATTAACCGA
Organism: Myzus persicae; assembly: GCF_001856785.1. Classification (NCBI taxonomy): domain Eukaryota; kingdom Metazoa; phylum Arthropoda; class Insecta; order Hemiptera; family Aphididae; genus Myzus; species Myzus persicae. The sequence continues at coordinate 574,931 of NW_019100626.1, read as the reverse complement.
GGACATATTGAAGTTTATTTTTACTAATATGACGCAATAATTCACAGCAAATTGAAATTTATTTTTTAAACTGTTGAGTAGTGAATATGTGTAGAATCACTAGAATAGAATCTTAATCTGTAATTATTATTATTTATTGAACCTGCATTTCTAAAAATGCATAACGTACTATTTTAGACTAATATTTTTTGGCATCCCGTTCAGATTTTTAAACGCAAGTTGATATAAGTAACCCACATTTTCAGGAAAATATTTATTGTATATTATGTAATGTGACTTGTTTCTTAGTTGTGTGTATAACATATCAACTCAGTGACTCGATGGAAAAACTGAAGACTGTAAATCAAAAACAACATTGCTCTTAGTTTGTCGGAGGTGGTCGATGTGGAGGTGCAGTGTGGCGGCAGTAGCGGGTAAATAACAAAATAATAGTAATAATAATAATAATAATGATATTATTGCCATTACTATTGGTCGGGCAGTACAATAAATAAAATATATTATACGAGTTTCTTAACAGATATACGTATATGCGTAACGAATATAGAATTTGCGACGGCTTTTCCGAAAATAATATTATACGTTATCATATTATATTGTGATAATAATATATTCTATTGGCCATTATTATTTCTGAGTGCCAGTTACGTAGTCTTCCTTTCGGTATACTTGGGCGTTTCGTGTTGTAAATATTGTGCTCACGTAATGGAATATACACAATAAATATAAGCGCATCGGCTATTGACTTTGTAGTGCTCCCCGAACAACGCACGTCACGTAACAATAGGTACGGGTAAGGATAGACTTTCGACTTTGTAACTAAGACGTATCGTCATAGGCAGAGATTAAGTAGAATTTTATATGGTGGGGGGGGGGAGGGAGAGAGGTTAAATGTTTACATTTAAATAGATAAAAACCCTAATTTGAGCAACCCCCTCTCTCCCATTCTTTACATTTTCTGAATATTTCTGTTAAATAAATAAATACTAATACAAGTCATTATCCTTGCCGAGTCAACAAACAAAATTAAAAAAAACAAAAATCCTGAAATCTTCAACTCGTACAATTAATACTTGTTATTAATATAATACATTTTCCACCTTCTTACTTCATCATGTATAATACGATATAAATGTCGGGTACATTTATGTAACTTTGTATATAATGTAATCAATATTATTAATATATGGTACCTACTATTTATGTTGTACGCAATAAATGATACTAAATAAAGAATTTACATGATATTGTTAATAATAAATAATAATTACATAATAGTAAAATATCAAAAATTTGTTTGATTTTTTATTGAAAACCCTCAATAATAACAATAATAAAATGAGTGTTACATCGTGTATGTGATAGGAAACGTTTAGATCGGTTGAAATAAAATCAAATTGCAACTACTTCAAACAATTTTATTTAGATTTCAGGTAACAGTTATAAAAAATTATAAAGTTATTAATGTTTTTTATTTAGTTTCAACAACTGAGGTTATTACCTAGCTAGCTATAATAACTTTAGGTACTACGTATATATTTTTTTTAAATATAAATTTGTTAATTTTTATTTGTTGAAAAAAAAAAATGAGCATAATATCTACAGGTTTTGATTCCAAAAGTTCAATTTTTAACATTTTTTATTGTGTAAATATAATATTAAAATTGATAACTCAGTAATTTTATGGAATTCAAAAAAAAAACATACTAATAATTTATTTAAAAGCTAATACATTTTATTATTCTTTCAGTGTTTGCTTTTTTCCGTTAATTTAAATTTAAATTTTACTATTTATTGTTTTGATGTTTTTCATTATTGGATATTGAACTCGTCATAACCGTTTACAGACTTAGCCTTTTGGTTGAGTTTTGTTATTTAGCTTTATGTTATATATATATATATATATATATATATAGATGTGTGTGTGTGTGTGTTTATTATATTTTATCCTATGGCAAAAATAAAGACATAATTATTATTATTCGTACCATCTCGATTGATGATATTTTGTCAAATCATATTTTTTAAGTGGTGTACTTACAACTCCATTATGCAAAGACTAAAACCACGTTCTATATTCGTGTCGCTTTTGTCTTTTGACTCTCTAAATTCACTCACTCCCAATTAAACCGTTATCAGCCACAATGACATAATAATATAATGATGATACAGATCTATAGTATAAGCGATCTATGTATAGAATCTAAACAACTAGATGTATTGCAGTAAGCATATAATATGTAAATTGTGTTGTTGTAGCAAGCTAGATATATTTATATAAGATATACTATGTATGTTTAGATTCAGATTCTTTTTACCCAGCATGCTATTTTTCCTTAGTAATAAGTATTTAGTTAAGATAATCTAATCTATCTGGAGTAGCATAAGGGGGTTCTCCAAAAAAATGTGGGTGCAATGATCCGTTTGTCGAAACCTTGAGTTATTATAAGTTATACGTAATGATAACTACCTACTCGTTTTAAATACCATTTATAGATTCAATTTCTGTAAAAACATAGTTTACTCAGCAATATCAAATTAAAAATGTATATTGACAGTCAAAAAATTAAATTACTTAAAAATGACAACGATTACAGAATGACGTAAGCAGAAATATAATTTTGTTTTTAAATTATTTTTTATGATGACTTCCAGTAATGTAAACAAATATTTAATAAGACATAAATACTCTTTCAGAAAATGCGTTTATTAAAATAATTACCCTGTATTTAATATGAATAGTTATAATAATAATAATTTATTTTGTAGACCAAGTTAGAGTTACAGTAATTTTTTTCTGAACATGAACAACAACCACTGGAAAAACATCTTATTGGTGAATGGTGACACAGGAGAAATTAATCAGAACTCATTGGTTCAGATAATTTTAACAGATTGTGCATATTTGTAATATAATATTATAAGTATAAAATAATCTAAATATGGTAACACATTATAAAGATTTTGTTTTATATTTTTTTTAAATCGATTATGTTTCGAAAATGTCTTGATTGCATACTTATATTAACGCATCAAAATTAAAAACAATATATTTTCATATGATTATTTTATGACAAATATTATTTTATTATTTAATGGATAAATTCTTAACTCTTTACTCTTTTGTTCTTTAAAACTGTATTAGATACTTTATACAAAAAAGCAAATATTGCACAATATTAATACAAATAGAATCCTCTTGAATTGCATAAAGATAATAATATAATTACTATTTAAAAAGTTGTATAGAAACTAAACAAATAGTCAAGCGGGTTTTTATGCGAAACCCTCACTATTGTTTAAATATTTATATTTTATTGATCAATACAATCTCAATCAATTATCTTCATTTTTTTTCCATTAATTCAGCAGTTTATTTAAAATATTATTTTATTAACACTTTAATGTTGATTGTTTATTTTTACCTCTGTACAATCTATCATGTAAAATATAACCTTTCTCGTGTCCAAAGTAAACGATTGAATTGAACTACATACAGTTTGTTATAGTCGGTTACAATTAATTTTTGGAGATTGCTAATATACCCTATCTTATCATTTAGTATAGTCATCACAATCACTTATAACTATAAAACTAATACATTTTTCGTCCTGACCAGAATCATCCACTAAAAGCATATTACGTATGGACATAATTTAATAAAATGTTGCAGTGAGTACAGTGTAGTTTTAAAAGCGTAAATATCTTTACGATTTTGTTTTATTGAAATAAAAAACTACCTACAACGTTATTTGATACAATTCTTGAAGAAAGAATATAACTTTTAACTTTCAAGACGTAAAACTTATAATATAAACAAAACAAGAGAATTCAATATGAATGATATCCGAGTTCTGAGCGGTAAACGAATAAATAAGAGTTTAATTTAGCTTTCTTTATTTAATACTTACTTTTAAACAGAAGTATCAATTTATATTATATTACCCACGCACAATGAAAAAGTCACGACGAAAAATACATTAACCGAATAATGGCGAAAGATGCTTTTCTATCGATTTGTAAAAAAATATTCTATTTGAACTATGTGGCCCATGGACATAACCTACATAAGACATACAAAATTGAATTTACATTTTAAATTACAAAAAGTTTAAAAATTGTGAACAACGTACATAATATGTGAATGTCTGAACAAATAACGTCTTGGAGCGAATTCTGTTTATTTCGAGTGACTTTATGCTGACATACAACTAACTTGTTTAAAGAATTCCACTAGCAGTTGCCTGCTGTCTGTATCCACTTTACTAGGTGGTTTGTTTCGACATGTATTTGTCTACTCGTTTTATTTATCATTTATTTGACACCTCAGGAGTGACAACGATGAATGACAACTCGAAACCAACATGACTATTTTAATTAAAATTTAAACTAGATGAATATACTATGCGTTCCGTGTGAGGTATGAGGGCGAAATAATTTTGAAATAAATCACCAGGCGTTCTGTATACGGACATTTTTCAAAGTATACAACATGAAGTTATTACGATTCCACATCGTACAAATAGTGAGATTGCTCAAAAGTACTTTTCAAAAAACTCAAACACCATTAGATGAATAATGATTTCACCTATGGTACGTTTCAAAATACATTTTATTCATTTTTTTATGACTGACTGTATGACGTTCAGTAATGATTTATGCGTACGTATTATATTTGTACACGTATGTAGTTTTATATTTATGTGTAACGTTATATCATCTAAATAATATAAAAATGGATTATAATATTTACAAATGTGCACAGATTTTATAGACTGCAACTGTTGTGGTACTGTTGTGGTTATCTTATTTTAAATAAACTTGAATGATTAATCTAAAATAAAATAACAATATAAGGAACTCTGTCTGCCGCATGGTGATTTTCAAGTGTACCTCATAATTGAGTAGGTTTCTGTGAGATCAGGGATAGACCCAGAGGTGGGACGGCTATCCTTCCCCCACCCCCAAGACATATGGGTGGCTACAACTGGATACCACCATATAACTTATAAGTCAATTTATAATGATGAAAAGTTTCCAATTACTACGATTAGTATTTTTTGTATCAAGTAGGTACAACTATAAAGTATAAAGGCAACTAACATGTTTTTTAGAAAAATTCGTTATTTTACCTTGGAATATCGAATTTCGTCAAAATTTGATCTCCGAATGCTTAAATAAAAAAAGTGGTGACATGTATTTTTAATACTTTTGAATTGCTGTAACAAAAATTATCTTAAAAATAATATTCATTAAAAATTAAAGCGATTGAGTAAAATAAACTTAGTAATTTAAACTGACGTCATCGCTCAGAATCGTTTTTCGTATGCAATGATTTATCATTGAATTCATATTTAATTATAGTGACCCGATGTAGTGACTCGGCGAGTCCAACTGTACCTACGTCAGAGTGGTACCCACTAACTAAACTTTTTATATAATTATATTGAAATAGATGTATTCAGGTTCTAGTAAATACTGAGTAAGTACCCAAACTCGATACTTTCAAATAATAAAATGTTAGCACGAGCTATACATTTATATAACGGCAACGCCAACTTTTTGTCTGCCTACCTATACAGTAAAGTTTGTACTGTTCTCTTTCTTACATTTTTATATTTCTGCACGACGATGTGGTTACTGATAACTTTTCCCCTAACATCGCGTAGCGGTGGTCCCATGGGAAATAAAAACCAAGCGAATGAGAATGTGTCAAAATCCACGATGCGCGCGCACATGCACAATGCACACGTATATAACATTATGGTTGTATTATTGTTATATACATATAGATACGTGTATGGAGTATAGGTACGTGACCCTTTTTTTTTCTCAAAGAGCTGCCGACAGAGATGGTTAATGCGTGAAAGTAACTCGGACGGATGAAGGGAACTTTATAGCGACTAGGAAGTTTAAATTAATAGTGTACCGGATTTAGACGACTTCTCGAATTTATAGGTATAAACGCAACACATAATACGGCGTACTGATAAAACGATGGGACCGACAACGACTGCGTATAAAATGTGACGATAGCATTTACAAATTATAATAGGTGTTATATTATTATAATATATTATTACATAAAACATCTCAAATATTTACGCCTTTTTTTATTGCATATTATGATCATCGGCCAAAATAAAAATAAAAAGGAGGGACCGAGCATTTACCCTATTTATGCAACTCCTCGATGCATCTGACCTGTCCAGTCTTAATCCTGATTTAAAGAGGTCCACTGAGCTCGAATATAATCAAATCGTGTTACCTCTACCGTTGGATTTGCGGTAAGTGTGAACTTTCGGCATCCGGAATTCAGCCACCTTTTTCTCGTCCGGGTTTCTTCAAGACGTTTTTCCGATGTATCAACTTACCATACAGGATTACAGGGTTCCAGTCCCAAAGACGGATATTCTCTTATATCTTTGAATCTTTGATTGATGGGAGGTATTATTTTAATTTTAAATTAGATATATTTATGTGTTATTTTAGTATTAGGCGTTATTAGGCACTATATTTTTTTAAGATACTTTTAAAGTCCTTTTTAGTCACAAAAATGTAACCATCAATGTACAAACTAATATATGGTTATTGTGATACGTTGAAATGTATTGGGAAAACGTGCAATTAAATTTAGATTAAAAAAAAGGTGTCCCTTTAACCAATAATTATTATTGATCAGGCCATCGACATAGAACCTCGTTTGGGTTGATGGTTATTTCTTTTGATCCAGAAATGGGTAACTATATAATATAATAAATGTTATAATGATATAATATCATATTATATAAAGTTCAACAGACAAACGCATTACTGTTTGTATAAAACTACGTTGTATGCAATACGCGATTTACTGGTTGAGTGTATGTACTAAATATATATATTATAGAATATAGAATATATTTGAATGGAGTATTTATACAAAAGTAAGATTGAGTATTGTTATACTCATAATATACAGACTATGGAAAACCGCAAAAGTTTTTTGCTAAATGAATGCAGTAACTATGAAGTATATTCTTAGCCAATTCAGTGTGTTACTTAAAATGTATATTGATCCAACAAAAGTTTCTTAAATGTAAATCCTCCGAGCCAATCTACTTTATTCTTTGAATACAAAAAGTAATGTATATATAAAATATTGTGAATAGAGATTGAAACATTTTCGAGAAAATTGTGATCTAGATATAAAACAAACTGCAGCGTAAATAATTAAACTTAATTAGACTTCATGATGTCGAAACAACTAATAATATAGTTTCATCAGTTTTATTTAATTTTTTTATATAATTATCACATCTCAGATATATTCATAGTATACATGTATAGGTCCTTAACTTGTTAAGTTCTTTAGAAAAAAGTTCCAATTTTTAATCTATATTCAGTTTGATAACATTTGTTTAATAAATAATTTTAATCAACATAATATTTTTAATTAAAAAATGAAACACACGGGGCATAATGGTTGAAAATGTATAATGTATTTATAAATTGTCATGATTTGACTTCTTGACTTAAGTAGTGAAATCCGTTTCATTTTTACTCATTTTTTTTACAGTGATCATCATTCAAGCTTCTAATAGATTTAGTTCACGTTGAGTCGTTGATGGACGCATTACCATACGCTTTTAATATCGTTTGCCAAAATAACATTCGTTCAAGTTAGTGACGGCCTTAAAAGCTTTAACCTATTTAGAAGTCTCGCAATAATAGCCATTTCAACTTATACTTCAAATTTTATCTTGACTCTGAAACAAAACGCTTTTTAACTTATATCATGATGTACATTTCGAGAACATTTCACTATGAACTATTTCGGTACTCACACAGTATACACATTACGATTTAGAAAGAAGTATTATATAAGTATGGAAATGATAAAATTGTAGTTCACTTAATTTATAAAAGTAATTTAAGTTATAGCTGGACGTTGGTCTTAACACTATAACTTCACACTAATTAAATTTTCTATTGTTGAATTGACCTAAATAATTATACCAGTATACAACACATATATTTATTGGCGCGTTGTTATCTAGAATATGGTATTAGCATAATGTGTATGCTATAAATATTTTAGATAGTTGATTAATTAGTTGAATAATTGGATGAATTCTCTCATAATGTTATGTTATTTTCGTCAATATCTGTAAAACGTGTATTGGAAACTTCAACCACAACTCTATAATATATTCAATATTTCAATGGTTTTATTTGAAGGGGTTTCCAAGAAAATTTCCCCTAAAGGTCAAACAAAAAAAATGTAAATTTACTAAATACACTAGGATATATAATGGGGCTAATGGCGAGATCTGATGTAGATACTAGATATAGTTACAAAATCCAAAATGCATACCCATTAGCTACAAGAACAAAATAATACATGTATTTACTATATTATGGTCTTAAAGAAATAATACAGGTAGACACTCCACAACTAAAGAATTTTGTACCCCC